>NC_056458.1:43785469-43957969 GCF_018296145.1 Oncorhynchus tshawytscha | reverse complement strand
TTAGGTTATTTCCAGTTAATAGCGCCAGTCCAACCTTGCTTTGGGTGTCCGTATGGATTATTCATTCTTCCTTCACAGGGTTGGACAAGACCCTTAACTCAGAATATTCAGTAGCTAACTGCACCTTTTCTTATTCAATTCCACAGGATACTGAACCCACGTGAACACAATAACAAAGGCTTTTAACATCCCCGGCAGACAGTCAATTAAAACCTGGGTGACAGATGCTGCTTAGATCGGATCCATACTAAAGCCCATCAATATTCATTTCAGCATGAAACCGAAATGACAGGTTGGGCCTCCTGCTACGTTGTAAAACGTTTTTTTTTTGTATGCCAGTGGTCACCGAGGCTTTCCTAGTCAATCACCAAACATTTCTTTTAAAAAAGCTCAACGTTAAAGCCTTCCGTTACTATTGTTATTATTATTTTAACACAGTTTGCGGTAGGTTGATTTAGCTGCCCTGCGTGACGGTTAGTCGGAGTGTTCCCAATTGAAACCATTTCATGTGTCTAGAGGTACAAACTCCGCCTACCCGGTGGGCCCAGAGAGGAAGTCAAGTGCACCTATAGCCCGTCCGCTGGCCAATCAGGTAGCTCAGATCACATGGTCTGTAGCTTCCACAAGCCCACAGCGAAGTTGACAGTTGATAGTCGACTCTACTGTGTGAGATTTCAAAACTTTAAAAACCATGACTGGAGAGAGAATGCCAACGAATACAGCAAAGAGATGCTGTTTTTAGGAGTGAGTTCATGTTTAAGATTTTTATTCGAAAATAAAAGGAGAGCTCTAGGAGCTCAGATCCAAAAATGTACCATCCAACCTTTCGACAGCCAAGCCATCTTCATCAGGGTTTTCTTCTAAGATTTTACTCAAAATACCCCGGTATTTTTGAATTTATTTGTCACATACACATGATTAGCAGATGTCAGCACTTTATTCAATACTTTTATAAGCCATAAAACGCGCTCCCCCTATCCAAGTCTGTTAAGAATTAAATAAATAAATAAATGTATGTCCAGAGTCATATTCCTGTCAGGCTGAGAGAGGACCTCATGTCAGATGACATAGAAGTAATATGGCTACAAGTTCATCTACCCCAACTAAAGATTATTCTCCTAGGAAGTTGCTATACACCACCAAGTGCTAACAGTCACTATTTGGACTATATGTGTGAAATGTTGGATGAGGTATATTTTCTGGGTGACCAAAATATTGACTGTTTGTCATCAAGATGCCCTTTCAAAAATAATCTCTGAGCTGTAACCAGGGCCTGCAATCTGGTTCAAGTCATCAGTCAACCCCCCCCAAAAAAATGTTTTGAAAGAATAATAATTCCAAAGATCATACAAGAGGTTTTACAATAATCCCTATGTTGAATATGTAAAACTATGTGTTGGTCTGATGTGTGTAATGAGGAACATCTGGACGCTGCACATATCAGTAACTGCTTCTTCTAGTTACGGATCTGCATGCGCCCATCAAATCAAATCAAATTGTATTTGTCACATGCACATGGTTAGCAGATGTTAATGCGAGTGTAGCGAAATGTTTGTGCTTCTAGTTCCGACGGTGCAGTAATATCTAAGGAGTAATCTATGAATTCCCCAACAACTACCTCATACACACAAATCTAGAGAGGTGAATGAGAATATGTACATGTAAGTATATGGATGAGTGATGGCCAAGCGGCATAGGCAAGGTGCAATAGATGGTATAAAATACAGTATGTACATGTGATATGAGTAATGTAAGATACTGTATGTAAGCATTATTAAACTGGCATTATTTTTTGTGGCATTGTATAAAGTGACTAGTGATCCATTTATTAAAGTGGCCAGTGATTGGGTCTCAATGTAGGCAGCAGCCTCTCTGAGTTAGTGATGGCTGTTTAGCAGTCTGATGGTCATGAGATAGAAGCTGTTATTCAGTCTCTCGGTCCCAGCTTTGATGCACCTGTACTGACCTCGCCTTCTGGATGATAGCGGGGTGAACAGGCAGTGGCTCGGTGGTTGTTGTCCTTGATCTTTTGGCCTTTCTGTGACATCGGGTACTATAGGTGTCATGGAGGGCAGGTAGTTTGCCTCCAGTGATGCATTGTGCAGACCGCACAACCCTCTGGAGAGTCTTGCAATTGAGGGTGGTGCAGTTGCCGTACCAGGCTGTACCGACAGGATACTCTCGATTGTTCATCTGTAAAAGTTTGTCAGGGTTCTGGGTGACAAGACACATTTCTTCAGCCTCCTGAAGCTGAAGAGGCGCTGTTGCGCCTTCTTCACCACACTGTCTGTGTGGGTGGACCAGTTTGTCAGTGATGGGTACGCAGTGGAACTGAAAACTTTCCAATTTCTACAATGCTGTCCCTTCGATGTGGATAGGGGGGTGCTCCCTCTGCTGTTTCCTCCATGATCATGTCCTTTGTTTTGTTGTCGTTGAGTGAGAGGTTGTTTTTCTGACACCACACTCCCCTCCTCCCTGCTGTCTCGTTGTTTTTGGTAATGAGGCCTACTACTTTTGTGTCGTCTGCAAACTTGATGATTGAGTTGGAGGCGTGCATGGTCACGCAATCGTGGGTGAACAGGGAGTACAGGAGAGGGCTGAGAACACACCCTTGTGGGTCCCCCGTGGTGAGGGTCAGCGAAGTGGAGATGTTGTTTCCTATCTTCACCACCTGGGGGCGGCCCAACAGAAAGTCCAGGACCCAATTGCACAGGGCGGGGTTGAAACCCAGGGCCTCCAGCTTGATGATGAGCTTGGAGGGTACTATGGTGTTAAATTCTGAGCTGTAGTCAATGAACAGCATTCTTACATAGGTATTCCGTCTGGGCCATCAGCCATGCAAGGATTAACACGTTTAAATGTTTTACTCACGTCAGCCACGGAGAAGGAGGGGGGGGGTACAGTCCTTGTTAGCGGGCCGTGACGGTGCCACTGTATTTTCTTCAAAGCAGGCAAAGAAAGTGTTTAGTTTGTCTGAAAGCTTGACGTCAGTGTCCGTGACATGGCTGGTTTTCTTTTTGTAATCCGTGATTGACTGTAGACCCTGCCACATACATCTCGTGACTGAGCCGTTGAATTGCGACTCCACCTTGTCCCTGTACTGGCATTTCACTGTTTAATTGCCTTTCAGAGGGAATAACTACACTGTTTATATTCAGTTTTGCGCAAATTCCACCATCCATCCACGGTTTCTGGTTAGGGTAGGTTTTAATAGTCACAGTGGGTACAACATCTCCAATGCACTTCTTTATAAACGCACTCACCGAGTCAGCATATAGGTTTATGTTGTTCTCTGAGGTTGACCGGAACATATTCCAGTCCGTGTGATCAAAACAATCTTGAAGCGTGAATTCCGATTGGTCGGACCAGTGTTGAATGTTTCTCGTCACTGGTACATCCTGTTTGAGTTTCTGCCTATAAGATTGTAGGAGCAAGATGGCGTCGTGGTCGGATTTGCCGAAGGGAGGGCGGGGGAGGGCGTAAGTTAGAGTAGCAGTGGTTGAGGTTATTGCACATGCGCGTAGCGCAATCAATATGCTGAGAGAATTAGGGTAGCCTTGTTCTCAAATTTGCTTTGTTAAAATCCCCAGCAACAATAAATGCAGCCTCAGGATATATGGTTTCCAGTTTGCATATAGTCCAGTGAAGTTCCTTGGTAGCCGTCTAGGTGTCTGCTTGAGGGGGAATGTACACAGCTGTGACTATAACTGACGAGAATTCTCTTGGTAGGTAAAATTTCCGGCATTTGATTGTAAGGAATTGTAGATCGGGTGAGCAGAAGGACTTGAGTTCCTGTATGTTGTTACGACTACACCATGAGTCGTTAATCATGAAGCATACATCCCCGCCCTTCTTCTTCCTAGAGAGGTTTCCCTCTGTCGGCATGATGCATGGAGAAGCCCGGGAGCTGAAGCAATTCCGACAACATATCCCAAGTGAGCCATGTTTCCGTGAAACAAATAATGTTACAATCTCTGATGTCTCTCTGGAAGGCAATCCTTGCACGCATTTCTTCTACCTTGTTGTCAAGAGACTGGACATTGGCGAGTAGTATACTCCGGAGCGGTGGGCGATGTGCACGTCTACGGAGCCTGACCAGGTGGCCGCTTCGTCTGCCCCTTCTGTGGCACCGTTGTTTTGGGTCGACTACTAGAATTAGATCAAGTGTCCTGGGTAGTGGTCCGAACAGAGGATCCGCTTCGGGAAAGTCATATTCCTGGTTGTAATGTTGGTAAGTTGACGTTGCTCTTATATCCAATAGTTCTTCCCGGCTGTATGTAATACGACTTAAGATTTCCTCCGGTAAAAATGTAATAAATAATACATAAAAAGACGCAATACTGTGTAGTTTCCTAAGAACTCCAAGCGAGGCGACCATCTCTGTCGGTGCCATGGTACTAAGGCACCAAAACTGACTGTTAGAACTGCCGAATCCCCATGGATAGATGGTGAGTTGAAAAACTGTATGGCTGAGAGGGATGAGGCAAAGGGAATAGCAAATAAGTCTAACAACACAGCAGACTGGCAAACATACAGTAAACTGAGAAATCACGTAACTAAACAAAGAGAAGAAGAAAATATACTATGGAACAAAGATTAATGAGAGTTAAAAGCTCTGTAATACTTTAAATTAAATTCTAGGCAACAACAAAACACTTGTCTCCATCCTTCATTGAGGCAGATGGCTTGTTCATAACAAAACCCTTTGATATTGTCAACCATTTTAATAACTTTTTTGTTGACAAGATTAGCAAACTTTGGTATGACATGCAAACAACAAATGCTGAGCCTTTGTATTCATGCATAATGGACCAAATAATGAAATACAAGCATAGTAGTGGAGAGTTCCACAAAGTGGGAATGGAAGAGGTGAAAGTTGCTATTTACCTGGATGGTAAATTGCTGAGGTTGGTAGCGGAATACAAATCCATTTTGCCACATCTTCAATTTAACCCTAGAAGATGGTGTGTGCCCTCAGACATGGAGGGAGGAAAAGGTCATTCAGCTACACAATAATTGTAATGAATCTCTTCGTCGTCTGAGGAGGAAGGATTGGACCAATATGCAGCGTGGTAAGTGTCCATGTTAATTTATTAGACTGAACACACAAAACAAAATAAAGTGAAAGGAAGAAACGAAACAGTTCTGTCAGGTGACACTAAACAGAAAACAACTACCCACAAATTATAGTGGGAACACAGGCTACCTAAGTATGGTTCTCAATCAGAGACAACGAACGACAGCTGCCTCTGATTGGGAACCATACCAGGCCAAAAGCAGAAATAAAAAAACATAGAACAAAAACATTGAATGCCCACCCCAACTCACACCTTGACCAAACTAAAACAGAGACATAAAACAGGAACTAAGGTCAGGACGTGACAATAATAGTGGCAGCAGGTTGTCTAGTGGTTAGATCAGTGGGTTCGAATCCCCGAGCTGACAAGGTGAAAATCTGTCGTTCTGCCCCAGAACAAGGAAGCTAACCCACTGTTCCCTGGTAGCCTGTCAATGTAAATAAGAATTTGTTCTTAACTGGCTTGCCTAGTTAAATAAAGGTTAAAGAAAATTGCAGAGCATCCTGTTAATGGTTCAAACAGCCAACCAATCAGCCTGCTACAAGTTCTTAGCAAACTTTAAGGAAAAAAAATGTGTTTGATCAAATACAAAGTTTTTTTTTACAGAGAACAAATGAACAACATACTTTCAGCACGCGTATACGGAAGGGCTCTCCACATACCTGGCACTGACACAAATGAAGATGATAGGCTGGAAGAAATTGATAGTAAGAAGATTGTGGGAGCTGTTTTGTTAGACTTCAGTGCAGCTTTCGATGTCATTGATCATAACCTATTGCTAAAAAAAACATAGGTGTTTTGGATTTGTATCCTCTGCCTTAATTATGATTGAGAGTTACCTATCTAATAGAAAACAGAGGGTTTTCGTTAATGGAAGCCTCTCTCATGCAAATTCAGTTGAGTGTGGTGTACCGCAGGGCATCCAGCTAGAGCCGTTATTGTTTTCCGTTTTTACAAATGACCTCCCACTGACCTTGAATAAAGCCTGTGTGTATATCTACGCTGACGGCTCAACGGATTTTAAATAGAAGAAGTTTGGAACCACCAAGACTCTTCCTAGAGCTGGCCGCCCGGCCAAACTGTGCAGCACGCATCACAATTCTATGTTTTTTTAATGTTTAAATGTAACCTTTATTTAACTAGGCAACGGAGGGAAATGGTCAGTAACATGCATGTACATCTCTTCTGGCTCAAAGTTAAGGAGAATTTGACTGCATCACTCTTGGTCTTTGCGTGAGGTGTTGAAGGTATCAAACTATCTGTTGAAGCAGCAGACACACCGTTCAGACACTCATCAGTACAACACAGGACATGCAACCAGAGTGTCTCTTCACAGTCCCCAGGTCCAGAACAGAGGCTGGGAAACACACAGTTCAGACACCCATCAGTACAACACAGGACATGCAACCAGAGTGTCTCTTCACAGTCCCCAGGTCCAGAACAGAGGCTGGGAAACACACAGTTCAGACACTCATCAGTACAACACAGGACATGCAACCAGAGTGTCTCTTCACAGTCCCCAGGTCCAGAACAGAGGCTGGGAAACACACAGTTCAGACACTCATCAGTACAACACAGGACATACAACCAGAGTGTCTCTTCACAGTCCCCAGGTCCAGAACAGAGGCTGGGAAACACACAGTTCAGACACTCATCAGTACAACACAGGACATGCAACCAGAGTGTCTCTTCACAGTCCCCAGGTCCAGAACAGAGGCTGGGAAACACACAGTTCAGACACCCATCAGTACAACACAGGACATGCAACCAGAGTGTCTCTTCACAGTCCCCAGGTCCAGAACAGAGGCTGGGAAACACACAGTTCAGACACTCATCAGTACAACACAGGACATGCAACCAGAGTGTCTCTTCACAGTCCCCAGGTCCAGAACAGAGGCTGGGAAACACACAGTTCAGACACTCATCAGTACAACACAGGACATGCAACCAGAGTGTCTCTTCACAGTCCCCAGGTCCAGAACAGAGGCTGGGAAACACACAGTTCAGACACTCATCAGTACAACACAGGACATGCAACCAGAGTGTCTCTTCACAGTCCCCAGGTCCAGAACAGAGGCTGGGAAACACACAGTTCAGACACTCATCAGTACAACACAGGACATGCAACCAGAGTGTCTCTTCACAGTCCCCAGGTCCAGAACAGAGGCTGGGAAACACACAGTTCAGACACTCATCAGTACAACACAGGACATACAACCAGAGTGTCTCTTCACAGTCCCCAGGTCCAGAACAGAGGCTGGGAAACACACCGTTCAGACACTCATCAGTACAACACAGGACATACAACCAGAGTGTCTCTTCACAGTCCCCAGGTCCAGAACAGAGGCTGGGAAACACACAGTTCAGACACTCATCAGTACAACACAGGACATGCAACCAGAGTGTCTCTTCACAGTCCCCAGGTCCAGAACAGAGGCTGGGAAACACACAGTTCAGACACTCATCAGTACAACACAGGACATGCAACCAGAGTGTCTCTTCACAGTCCCCAGGTCCAGAACAGAGGCTGGGAAACACACAGTTCAGACACTCATCAGTACAACACAGGACATGCAACCAGAGTGTCTCTTCACAGTCCCCAGGTCCAGAACAGAGGCTGGGAAACACACAGTTCAGACACTCATCAGTACAACACAGGACATGCAACCAGAGTGTCTCTTCACAGTCCCCAGGTCCAGAACAGAGGCTGGGAAACACACAGTTCAGACACTCATCAGTACAACACAGGACATGCAACCAGAGTGTCTCTTCACAGTCCCCAGGTCCAGAACAGAGGCTGGGAAACACACAGTTCAGACACTCATCAGTACAACACAGGACATGCAACCAGAGTGTCTCTTCACAGTCCCCAGGTCCAGAACAGAGGCTGGGAAACACACAGTTCAGACACTCATCAGTACAACACAGGACATGCAACCAGAGTGTCTCTTCACAGTCCCCAGGTCCAGAACAGAGGCTGGGAAACACACAGTTCAGACACTCATCAGTACAACACAGGACATGCAACCAGAGTGTCTCTTCACAGTCCCCAGGTCCAGAACAGAGGCTGGGAAACACACAGTTCAGACACCCATCAGTACAACACAGGACATGCAACCAGAGTGTCTCTTCACAGTCCCCAGGTCCAGAACAGAGGCTGGGAAACACACAGTTCAGACACTCATCAGTACAACACAGGACATGCAACCAGAGTGTCTCTTCACAGTCCCCAGGTCCAGAACAGAGGCTGGGAAACACACAGTTCAGACACTCATCAGTACAACACAGGACATGCAACCAGAGTGTCTCTTCACAGTCCCCAGGTCCAGAACAGAGGCTGGGAAACACACAGTTCAGACACTCATCAGTACAACACAGGACATGCAACCAGAGTGTCTCTTCACAGTCCCCAGGTCCAGAACAGAGGCTGGGAAACACACAGTTCAGACACTCATCAGTACAACACAGGACATGCAACCAGAGTGTCTCTTCACAGTCCCCAGGTCCAGAACAGAGGCTGGGAAACACACAGTTCAGACACTCATCAGTACAACACAGGACATGCAACCAGAGTGTCTCTTCACAGTCCCCAGGTCCAGAACAGAGGCTGGGAAACACACAGTTCGGACACTCATCAGTACAACACAGGACATGCAACCAGAGTGTCTCTTCACAGTCCCCAGGTCCAGAACAGAGGCTGGGAAACACACAGTTCAGACACTCATCAGTACAACACAGGACATGCAACCAGAGTGTCTCTTCACAGTCCCCAGGTCCAGAACAGAGGTTGGGAAACGCACAGTATTAAATAGAGCCATGCTTACATGGAACTCTCTGGTAACCCAGGTAACATGACTACATAGAACTCTCTGGTAACCCAGGTAACATGACTACATGGAACTCTCTGGTAACCCAGGTAACATGACTACATAGAACTCTCTGGTAACCCAGGTAACATGACTACATGGAACTCTCTGGTAACCCAGGTAACATGACTACATGGAACTCTCTGGTAACCCAGGTAACATGACTACATGGAACTCTCTGGTAACCCAGGTAACATGACTACATGGAACTCTCTGGTAACCCAGGTAACATGACTACATGGAACTCTCTGGTAACCCAGGTAACATGACTACATGGAACTCTCTGGTAACCCAGGTAACATGACTACATGGAACTCTCTGGTAACCCAGGTAACATGACTACATGGAACTCTGGTAACCCAGGTAACATGACTACATGGAACTCTCTGGTAACCCAGGTAACATGACTACATGGAACTCTCTGGTAACCCAGGTAACATGACTACATAGAACTCTCTGGTAACCCAGGTAACATGACTACATAGAACTCTCTGGTAACCCAGGTAACATGACTACATGGAACTCTCTGGTAACCCAGGTAACATGACTACATGGAACTCTCTGGTAACCCAGGTAACATGACTACATGGAACTCTCTGGTAACCCAGGTAACATGACTACATAGAACTCTCTGGTAACCCAGGTAACATGACTACATAGAACTCTCTGGTAACCCAGGTAACATGACTACATGGAACTCACTGCCATCCCAGGTAACTCAAGGTAGCAATAAAACCAGTTTCAAAAAACAGATAAAGGCACACATTACTGCACGAAGGGGACTGTGAAGAGACACAGCCATTTTATGCAGTGCATTTGGAAAGTATTCCGATCCCTTCACCTTTTTTCACATTTTGTTATGTTACAGCCTTATTCTAAAATTGATTTAATTACATTGTTATATTATAAATAAAATACAGAAATACCTTATTTACATAAGTATTCAGACACTTTGCTATGAAACTTGAAATTGAGCTCCATGAGATGTTTCTACAACATGATTGGAGTCCACCTGTTGTAAATTCAATTGATTGTACATGATTTGGAAAGGCTCACACCTGTCTATATAAGGTCCCACAAGTTGACAGTGCATGTCAGAGCAAAAACCAAGCCATGAGGTCGAAGGAATTGTCCATAGAGCTCCGAAGTCAGGATTGTGTCAAGGCACAGATCTGGGAACGGGTACCAAAACAATTCTGCAGCATTGAAGGTCCACAAGAACACAATGGCCTCCATCATTCTTAAATGGAAGAAGTTTGGAACCACCAAGACTGGTCGCCTGGCCAAACTGAGCAATTGGGGGAGAAGGGCCTTGGTCAGGGAGGTGACCGAGAACCCAATGCTAACTCTGACAGAGCTCCAGAGTTATGAACTCTTTGGCCTGAATAAACCCGATTGAACATCTCTGGAGAGACCTGAAAATAGTTGTGCAGCGATGCTCCCCATCCAACAAGCAGAAAAAATGGGAGAAACTCCCCAAATACAAGCTTGTATCGTCATACCTAAGAAGACTCAAGACTGTAATCCCTGCCAAATGTGCTTCAACTCAGTTCTGAGGATAGGGTCTGAATACTAATGTTATACTAATACTAATGTTATACTAATACTAATGTTATACTAATACTAATGTTATACTAATACTAATGTTATACTAATACTAATGTTAATGTTATATTTCTATTCTTTTGTTTTTTATACATTTGCAAAAAAAAAAAAAAAAACTGTTTTGCTTTTCATTATTGGGTATTGTGATGTCATTATTGGGTATTGTGATGTCATTATTGGGTATTGTGATGTCATTATTGGGTATTGTGATGTCATTATTGGGTATTGTGTGTAGATTGATGAGAAAAACAATTTAATATATTTTAGAACAAGACTGTATAACGTAACAAAATGTGGAAAAAGTCAAGGGGTCTGAATACTTTCCGATGTCAGCGTATTATGTTATGTTTCATGTGGATTGCAGGAGGAGTAGCTGATGCTTTTACAGGGGCTAATGAGGGTCCAAACAAGTACCAATACCAATACGAGTAACAACATGAATTGGTGCACAAGTCAGAAATAGTGAATTGTGATTTGAGTTTCGGGCCATCAGCTGGAAGATCGTCCTTCAGCGGAGGGAGTAAGAGCTGAGGGACGGTGAGAGTCAGCCTCTCCACTGATCTCTCTCTCTCTCTCTCAATTCAATTCAATTCAATTCAATTCAAGGGCTTTATTGGCATGGGAAACATGTGTTAACATTGCCAAAGCAAGTGAGGTAGACAACATACAAAGTGAATATATAAAGTGAAAAACAACAAAAATTAACAGTAAACATTACACATACAGAAGTTTCAAAACAGTAAAGACATTACAAATGTCATATTATATATATATATACAGTGTTTTAACAATGTACAAATGGTTAAAGGACACAAGATAAAATAAATAAGCATAAATATGGGTGTATTTACAATGGTGTTTGTTCTTCACTGGTTGCCCTTTTCTCGTGGCAACAGGTCACAAATCTTGCTGCTGTGATGGCACACTGTGGAATTTCACCCAGTAGATATGGGAGTTTTTCAAAATTGGATTTGTTTTCGAATTCTTTGTGGATCTGTGTAATCTGAGGGAAATATGTCTCTCTAATATGGTCATACATTGGGCAGGAGGTTAGGAAGTGCAGCTCAGTTTCCACCTCATTTTGTGGGCAGTGAGCACATAGCCTGTCTTCTCTTGAGAGCCATGTCTGCCTACGGCGGCCTTTCTCAATAGCAAGGCTATGCTCACTGAGTCTGTACATAGTCAAGGCTTTCCTTAATTTTGGGTCAGTCACAGTGGTCAGGTATTCTGCCGCTGTGTACTCTCTGTGTAGGGCCAAATAGCATTCTAGTTTGCTCTGTTTTTTTGTTAATTCTTTCCAATGTGTTAAGTAGTTATCTTTTTGTTTTCTCATGATTTGGTTGGGTCTAATTGTGCTGCTGTCCTGGGGCTCTGTAGTGTGTGTTTGTGTTTGTGAACAGAGCCCCAGGACCAGCTTGCTTAGGGACTCTTCTCCAGGTTCATCTCTCTGCAGGTGATGGCTTTGTTATGGAAGGTTTGTGAATCGCTTCCTTTTAGGTGGTTGTAGAATTTAACAGCTCTTTTCTGGATTTTGATAATTAGTGGGTATCGGCCTAATTCTGCTCTGCATGCATTATTTGGTGTTCTACGTTGTACACGGAGGATATTTTTGCAGAATTCTGCGTGCAGAGTCTCAATTTGGTGTTTGTCCCATTTTGTGAAGTCTTGGTTGGTGAGCGGACCCCAGACCTCACAACCATAAAGGGCAATGGGCTCTATGACTGATTCAAGTATTTTTAGCCAAATCCTAATTGGTCTGTTGAAATTTATGTTTCTTTTGATGGCATAGAATGCCCTTCTTGCCTTGTCTCTCAGATCGTTCACAGCTTTGTGGAAGTTACCTGTGGTGCTGATGTTTAGGCCAAGGTATGTATAGTTTTTTGTGTGCTCTAGGGCAACAGTGTCTAGATGGAATTTGTATTTGTGGTCCTGGTGACTGGACCTTTTTGGAACACCATTATTTTGGTCTTACTGAGATTTACTGTCAGGGCCCAGGTCTGACAGAATCTGTGCATAAGATCTAGGTGCTGCTGTAGGCCCTCCTTGGTTGGTGACAGAAGCACCAGATCATCAGCAAACAGCAGACATTTGACTTCGGATTCTAGCAGGGGGAGGCCGGGTGCTGCAGACTCTTCTAGTGCCCGCGCCAATTCGTTGATATATATGTTGAAGAGGGTGGGGCTTAAGCTGCATCCCTGTCTAACCCCACGACCCTGTGTGAAGAAATGTGTGTGTTTTTTGCCAATTTTAACCGCACACTTGTTGTTTGTGTACATGGATTTTATAATGTCGTATGTTTTACCCCCAACACCACTTTCCATCAGTTTGTATAGCAGACCCTCATGCCAGATTGAGTCGAAGGCTTTTTTGAAATCAACAAAGCATGAGGAGACTTTGCCTTTGTTTTGGTTTGTTTGGTTGTCAATTAGGGTGTGCAGGGTGAATACATGGTCTGTTGTACGGTAATTTGGTAAAAAGCCAATTTGACATTTGCTCAGTACATTGTTTTCATTGAGGAAATGTACGAGTCTGCTGTTAATAATAATGCAGAGGATTTTCCCAAGGTTACTGTTGACACATATTCCACGGTAGTTATTGGGGTCAAATTTGTCTCCACTTTTGTGGATTGGGGTGATTAGTCCTTGGTTCCAAATATTGGGGAAGATGCCAGAGCTAAGTATGATGTTAAAGAGTTTTAGTATAGCCAATTGGAATTTGTTGTCTGTATATTTGATCATTTCATTGAGGATACCATCAACACCACAGGCCTTTTTGGGTTGGAGGGTTTTTATTTTGTCCTGTAACTCATTCAATGTAATTGGAGAATCCAGTGGGTTCTGGTAGTCTTTAATAGTTGATTCTAAGATCTGTATTTGATCATGTATATGTTTTTGCTCTTTATTCTTTGTTATAGAGCCAAAAAGATTGGAGAAGTGGTTTACCCATACATCTCCATTTTGGATAGATAATTCTTCGTGTTGTTGTTTGTTTAGTGTTTTCCAATTTTCCCAGAAGTGGTTAGAGTCTATGGATTCTTCAATTGCATTGAGCTGATTTCTGACATGCTGTTCCTTCTTTTTCCGTAGTGTATTTCTGTATTGTTTTAGTGATTCACCATAGTGAAGGCGTAGACTCAGGTTTTCCGGGTCTCTATGTTTTTGGTTGGACAGGTTTCTCAATTTCTTTCTTAGATTTTTGCATTCTTCATCAAACCATTTGTCATTATTGTTAATTTTCTTCGGTTTTCTATTTGAGATTTTTAGATTTGATAGGGAAGCTGAGAGGTCAAATATACTGTTAAGATTTTCTACTGCCAAGTTTACACCTTCACTATTACAGTGGAACGTTTTACCCAGGAAATTGTCTAAAAGTGATTGAATTTGTTGTTGCCTAATTGTTTTTTGGTAGGTTTCCAAACTGCATTCCTTCCATCTATAGCATTTCTTAATGTTACTCAGTTCCTTTGGCTTTGATGCCTCATGATTGAGTATTGCTCTGTTTAAGTAGACTGTGATTTTGCTGTGGTCTGATAGGGGTGTCAGTGGGCTGACTGTGAACGCTCTGAGAGACTCTGGGTTGAGGTCAGTGATAAAGTAGTCTACAGTACTACTGCCAAGAGATGAGCTATAGGTGTACCTACCATAGGAGTCCCCTCGAAGCCTACCGTTGACTATGTACATACCCAGCGTGCGACAGAGCTGCAGGAGTTGTGATCCGTTTTTGTTGGTTATGTTGTCATAGTTGTGCCTAGGGGGGCATATGTGGGAGGGAATGCTGTCACCTCCAGGCAGGTGTTTGTGTTCTCTCTCTCTCTCTCTGTCTCTCTCTCTTTCTCTCTCTTTCTCTGTCTCTCTCTCTCGTTCTCTCTCTGTCTCTCTCTCTGTCTCTGTCTCTCTCTCTCTCTCTCTCTCTCTCTCTGTCTCTCTCTTTCTCTCTCTTTCTCTGTCTCTCTCTCTCTCTCTCTCTCTCTCTCTTCTCTCTCTCTCTGTCTCTCTCTTTCTCTGTCTCTCTCTTTCTCTGTCTCTCTCTCTCTGTCTCTCTCTTTCTCTGTCTCTCTGTCTCTCTCTCTGTCTCTCTCTCTGTCTCTCTCTGTTTTAAATAGCCAGATAAATAGTCAGATAAATAGTCAGATTTGAACAACATTGGCAGTGCAATTCAAGAGTAGACAATATACAGAGATAATGTATTGAGCCTATAGACTACTGCAGAAATCTCTGTCTACATGACTGTTTATAATTGGTTGATGTTGCATAGGTTTATGTTTTTTAAGTCATGTCTTATTTTTTATATATATTTTGTATTATTTTGCAGTAGATCTCAGCCTGCATTTTGACGTAGAAAGTGATCTCGGCTCAGAAAAGTTCGATGACCACTGTTGTATACACAATTTTGTAACTCTCACGTTGATTCATTTGATCAAACACATCTCTGTTGGGCTCATGGACACACACACACAAGGCAGATGGTGGCCAGGCGTATTAGTGTCTGGGAGGAGAGATAAGCTAAATCATACACAGGCTGGGCTGCTTCTAGCCCGGACACTCAAAGGAGAGGGAGGCAGTCCTAATAGAATGGAAGGCTGCTGGCTCCCTGCACCAACAAAGTTTACATCCAGAAAGTCATTGAAACACAGCAAAGACAAACTTCAGTTGGTCATAATCTATCACCCTTTCTCCTTTCGTCACCCTAACATCAATTCATATATAAACCTTATTTTAAATGAAGGACACTTACGAATATCGTTCTACTGGAGTCAAATGGATAACAAAAGTAATTCCCCAATGAAAGACATTCAGTCGCAATGCGGTTTCCTAACACTTGTCTGTAATCATTCATTATTGTTAGTGGAAATAATCAATAGTGATTGCTCCCATATCTCAACTGTAAAATCGAAACAGGTTAGATTTACTGTCGTGTCTTATTTTTAAAGGTGAAAGGTATTTCTTAGCTCTACAAAACACTAAACATCCTGAAGGGTTTCAGCCCTCTCATGACAACAGATAACGTGGCGTACACACTCCTTCCTTTAGAGTTCAGTACACACTCCTTCCTTTAGTGTTCAGTAACACTCCTTCCTTTAGTGTTCAGTACACACTCCTTCCTTTAGTGTTCAGTACACACTCCTTCCTTTAGTGTTCAGTACACACTCCTTCCTTTAGTGTTCAGTACACACTCCTTCCTTTAGTGTTCAGTAACACTCCTTCCTTTAGTGTTCAGTACACACTCCTTCCTTTAGAGTTCAGTACACACTCCTTCCTTTAGAGTTCAGTACACACTCCTTCCTTTAGAGTTCAGTAACACTCCTTCCTTTAGAGTTCAGTACACACTCCTTCCTTTAGAGTTCAGTACACACTCCTTCCTTTAGAGTTCAATACACACTCCTTCCTTTAGTGTTCAGTACACACTCCTTCCTTTAGAGTTCAGTACACACTCCTTCCTTTAGAGTTCAGTACACACTCCTTCCTTTAGAGTTCAGTAACACTCCTTCCTTTAGTGTTCAGTACACACTCCTTCCTTTAGAGTTCAGTACACACTCCTTCCTTTAGAGTTCAGTAACACTCCTTCCTCCAGAGTTCAGTACACACTCCTTCCTTTAGTGTTCAGTAACACTCCTTCCTTTAGAGTTCAATACACACTGCTTCCTTTAGTGTTCAGTACACACTCCTTCCTTTAGTGTTCAGTACACACTCCTTCCTTTAGAGTTCAATACACACTCCTTCCTTTAGTGTTCAGTACACACTCCTTCCTTTAGAGTTCAATACACACTCCTTCCTTTAGAGTTCAGTACACACTCCTTCCTTTAGTGTTCAGTACACACTCCTTCCTTTAGTGTTCAGTACACACTCCTTCCTTTAGAGTTCAATACACACTCCTTCCTTTAGTGTTCAGTACACACTGCTTCCTTTAGTGTTCAGTACACACTGCTTCCTTTAGTGTTCAATACTCTGTGTTGTTATTTAAAAAAGTAGCACTAGTTGATAGGTTAATTGACGTTCAGAGCAGAGGGCAGACACTTCCAGGTGCTACCTACAAATCCTCTCTCACTTCATAAATTAATCTTTAACATGAAAAATGTAGTGTGACTTTTACTGACTAATAATTATACTGAGTTCATGACCATGTATGACCTTGGTTATGCAGCTTTTGCTCTATGGGTGTATCATTTATCGACAATTTTGATACCTTCTGGAAACAAAGCTTGTTTTATAAGGAGGAAGTGATCCACCCAAATCATTCGGGTTCATGGATCCTCTCACAGCATTATAAGGCTGCTTTGAGACAATGACTTATCAATGACCCAAGTCCAGCTCAGTTAATCCCTACCATTGTAACGCAGATTCCTGGATCCTCTCACAGCATTATAAGGCTGCTTTGAGACAATGACTTATCAGTGATCCAAGCCCAGCTCAGTTAATCCCTACCATTGTGTCGCTGAGTTGTCGTAATGTTTCAGCGAATGTACAATATCCAAGGGGTGTAGGAAGACACAATGTAAGTAACCTCATTTATTGTCCCTCTTACTGCCCTGAATTCCTCTGCAAAATCATCAGCTGTTGTATGCAGTAATCATGTGTCTATGAACCAGAGTTATACTGTTAGCACTGAGGCAGTGTGCCCTAGTAGGAAATCCACTGTGTGCAGCTCACCCTGCACTAACATAAATAACATGAGCATGTCTACCTCCGCTAAGCTTCCCAGTAAAGCAATGAAAACAATCAAGCATCCCAGAAAATTGCTAAAAAAAAAAGCCCACTTTAACATACGTAGCTTAAGAAACAAGGTTCATGAAATCAATAATTATAGCAACATTTATATTTCTATTTTTGACATTGGATAGAAGTAGAGGCTCAGAACTACAAAATGGCATATCATACACTCAATTTGAGGAAACAATGGGAAAGTAATTCTGCATTAAAAGTTGATCGACTTGTAAACTAATTTTTGAGAAAAACGTCTTTCAATGTTTTGGTTCTGCTATTGGAGAGCCCTTCACGGTCTTCTTTGCCATTCAGCATTGTTCACACTAGAGGTCGACCGATTAATCGGAATGGTCGATTGATTAGGGCCGATTTCAAGTTTTCTTAACAAACGGTAATCGGCATTTTTGGACAACGATCATGGCCGATTACATTGCACTCCACGAGGAGACTGCGTGGCAGGCTGACTACCTGTTATGTGAGTGCAGCAAGGAGCCAAGGTAAGGTGCTAGTGAGCATTAAACGTATCTTGTAAAAAACAATCAATCTTAACATAATCACTAGTTAACTACACATGGTTGATGATATTACTCGTTTATCTAGCTTGTCCTGCATTGCATATAATCGATGCGGTGCCTGTTAATTTATCATTGAATCATAGCCTACTTCACCATACGGTTATTTAACAAGCGCATTCTCAAAAAAAGCACTGTCGTTTCACCAGTGTGTACCTAACCATAAACATTGACGCCTTTCTTAAAATAAATACACAAGTATATATTTTTAAACCTGCATATTTAGTTAATATTGCCTGATAACATGAATTTCTTTTAACTAGGGAAATTGTGTCACTTCTCTTACGTTCTGTGCAGCAGAGTCAGGGTATATGCAGCAGTTTGGGCCGCCTGGCTCTTTGCGAACTGTGAAGACTATTTCTTCCTAACAAAGACAGCCAACTTCACCAAACGGGGGATGATTTAACAAAAGCGCATGTGTGGAAAAAAGCATAATCGTTGCACGAATGTACCTAACAATAAACATCAATGCCTTTCATAAAATCAGTACACAGAAGTATATATTTTTAAACCTGCATATTTAGTTAAAAGAAATTCATGTTAGCAGGCAATATTAAACTAGGGTAAAATTGTGTCACTTCTCTTGTGTTCATTGCACTCAGAGTCAGGGTATATGCAACAGTTTGGGCCGCCTAGCTCGTTGCGAACTAATTTGCCAGAATTTTACGTAATTATGACATAACATTGAAGGTTGTGCAATGTAACAGGAATATTTAGACTTATGGATGCCACCCGCTAGATAAAATACGGAACGGTTCCGTATTTCACTGAAAGAATAAACATTTTATTTTCGAAATGATAGTTTCCGGATTTGACCATTTTAATGACCTAAGGCTTGTATTTCTGTGTGTTATTATGTTATAATTAAGTCTATGATTTGATATTTGATAGAGCAGTCTGACTGAGCGGTGGTAGGCAGCAGCAGGCTCGTAAGCATTCATTCAAACAGCACTTTTGTGCGTTTGCCAGCAGCTCTTCGCAATGCATCAAGCATTGGGCTGTTTATGACTTCAAGCCTATCAACTCCCGAGATTAGGCTGGTGTAACTGATGTGAAATGGCTAGCTAGTTAGCGGGGTGCGCGCTAATTGAGTTTCAAACGTCACTCACTCTGAGACTTGGAGTAGTTGTTCCCCTTGCTCTGCAAGGGCCGCGGCTTTTGTGGAGCGATGGGTAACGATGCTTCGAGGGTGGCTGTTGTCGATGTGTTACAGGTTCGAGCCCAGGTAGGGGTGAGGAGAGGGACGGAAGCTATACTGTTACACTGGCAATACTAAAGTGCCTATAAGAACACCCAATAGTCAAAGGTATATGAAATACAAATGGTATAGAGAGAAATAGTCCTATAATTCCTATAATAACCTCAACCTAAAACTTCTTACCTGGGAATATTGAAGACTCATGTTTAAAGGAACCACCAGTTTTCATATGTTCTCATGTTCTGAGCAAGGAACTTAAACGTTAGCTTTTTTACATGGCACTTATTGCACTTTTACTTTCTTCTCCAACACTTTGATTTTGCATTATTTAAGCCAAATTGAACATGTTTCATTATTTATTTGAGGCTAAATTGATTTGATTGATGTATTTTATTAAGTTAAAATAAAAGTCTTAATTCAGTATTGTTGTAATTGTCATATTACAAATAAATAAATAAATATATTTTAAAAAATGGTATCGGGTTTTTTTGGTCCTCCAAGTATCGGTATCAGCGTTGAAACATCACAATCGGTCGACCTCTAGTTCACACCCTCTTAAGCCTTAGCCCCACCCATCTCTTTAAGGTTTGTCTGTGCGTTCTGTACTAACTTGCCAGCTACTTCCAGACATCTAAGCTAGAGAGAGAACAGCTTACTGAACATTACTCGCCCTAGCAGAGCTGGTTAGGCTGTTACAGTATGTTATCCAGAGTGTTGGTGACTGCAATTGTGCTGTCAGATTGTCTGTTCCTAAATTCAGAGCGTTTCGCATTCATAGCGCTCACTAGGACGCTCTGGCCAATAAGTAGGGTTGTTCCGAAAGCTCTGACCTCACAACGACAGTCAAGTAACCAAGCTAACTGGCTAACATTGGCTAGCTACTTGCAGACACATAATGAGAGAACACCCCACTCTGACCATTTTACTCCCCCTAGCAGAGCTGGTTAGGCAGTTTTCATGTTATCCAGAGCATTGGTGCCTGTAACAGTGCTGCTGGCAACAATTTAATTACGCTTTGTTGCCAACGTTTACTGACACCAGACATATTCAACGGGTCTTGAGCATTCACAAAATTAATCAGTTAATCTGCGCTCTGGCACACTAAGTCTTTTGTTAAGAAATGTAGCTAGATAGCTAGCTAGGTCAACAATGAATCCCCACACATGACATAACGTTAGTTAGTGAGCCAGCCAGCTAAAGTTAGCTAGCTAACAGTACACTAACTTGAAATTAAAATACTTTGTCAAAATTAGAGTGGAGTCTTTTGTTAAGACATGTAGCTAGCTAGCTAAACAATGGACCATAATCACAACTCATGACATTACTACCTAACTAACCAACCAGGTTCTACGGCTATGAGTAGTCAAGCAAATGTGTCTGTGAAATGAAGTATAACATCATACACAATGTTAGCTAGCGACCCAGCCAGCTAATGTTAGCTAGCTAACAGTACACTTGAAATGAAACCACTTTGTCAAAATTAGAAACGTGTAATATCTGAATATGTAGCTAGCTAGACTATCTTAACCGTAGTCTGAAATCGGAGTAGATAGCCAGAGCGAATTTACCAGCTAGTACGTCTAGCAACAGTTGCAGTGACATTCTATTGAAATGGATACTTGCATAATGGAGTCCTTTGTTAAGATATGTAGCTAGCTAGCTAGCTAGCTAAACAATGGACCATAATCACAACTCATGATGTTACTACCTTGCGTGAATCTGCAGGTAGCTAACCAACCAGGTTCTATGGCTATAACTAGTCAAGCAAATGTTACGAAGAATAAGATCATACACAACGTTAGCTAGCGACCCAGCCAGCTAACGTTAGCTAGCTAACAGTACACTTGAAATGAAACCACTTTCTGTCAAAATGAGAAAAGAAATATGCATTTTAACAGCTCTCCTGAGAAGTCGTGACTTGCAACATATGCCTAGTTTCCTGAATCGGGTCACAATTTGTTCGAAACTCAGTTAGATAATAGGTTATAGGTAGCAATACATGGTTATAACATCTACAGAAAAGACAGAAATGCAAAGGTGGAGGTGTTGCCATTTATATTCAGAGCCACATTCCTGTAAAGCTTAGAGAGGATCTCATGTTAAATACTATTGAAGTAATATGGCTACAAGTTCACCTGCCTCACCTAAAGCCCATTCTGTTGGGAAGATGCTATAGACAGCCAAGTGCTAACAGTCAGTATCAGGATAACATGCTTGATAATGTACAGTATGTGATATCAACAGAGAGGTATATTTTCTGGGTGATTTCAATATTGACTGTCTTTCGTGAGGCTGCCCACTCGAGAGAAAGCTTCAAACTTTAACTAGTGCCTACAACCTGGTTCAGGTTATCAGTCAATCTACCAGGGTAGTTACAGACAGCACAGGAATGAAATCATCAACATGTATTGATCACATCTTTACTAATGCTGCAGAAATGTGCTTGATAGCATCCAAATCCATTGGATGTAGAGATCTCAATATAGTAGCCACATCTAGAAAACCCAAAGTTCCAAAGGCTGGGCCTAATATAGTGTATAAGAGGTCATACAATATGTTTTGTAGGGATTCCTATGTTTTTGATGTAAATAATATTTATTTGTCTGTGGTGTGTAATGAGGAGCAACCAGACACTGCACTTGACACATTTATGAAATTGCTTACCCCAGTTACTAATAGCATGCACCCATTAAGAAAATGACTGTTAAAACAAACTGTTAAATCGCTGCGGATTGATGAGGAATTGAAAAATTGTATGGTTGAGAGGGATGAGGCAAAGGGAATGGGAAATACGTCTGGCTACACTTATGAAACAAATACGTCTGGCTACACTTATGAAACAAATATGTCTGGCTACACTTATGAAACAAATACGTCTGGCTACACTTATGAAACAAATACGTCTGGCTACACAACCGATTTGGCAAGCGTACTGCAAATTCAGAAATCATGTGACTAAACGGAACAAAAAGAAGAAGAAACTACACTTATGAAACAAATATAAATGACATGAAGAATGGTGGTAAAATGCTTTGGAGCACCTTGAATGAAATTTTGGGCAAAAAGGCAAACTCAGCTCCATCATTCATTGAATCAGATGGCTGATTCATCACAAAACCCACTGATTTTGCCAACTACTTTAATGATTTTTTCTTTCCCAAGATTAGCAAACATAGGCATGACATGCCAGCAACAAATGCTGACACTACACATCCAAGTAAAACTGATCAAATTATGAAAAACAAGCATTGTCATTTTGAATTTTGTAAAGTGAGTGTGGAAGAAGATCTTCAATCTAAGCTACTAGAATGTGTGTGCACTCAGGCCTGGAGGGAAGCAAAAGTAATTCCACTACTCAAGAATAGTAAAGCCCCCTTTACTGGCTCAAATAGCCGATCAATCAACCTGTAACCAACCCTTAGTAAACTTTTGGAAAAAATTGTGTTTGAGCAGAATCAAGGATATTTTACTGTAAACAAACTGACAACTGACTTTCAGCATGCTTATATGGAAGAACATTCAACAAGCACAGCACTTACACAAATAACTGATGATTGGCTGAGATAAATTGATGATAAAAATAGTTACCTGTCTAACAGAACACAGTGGGTGTTCTTTAATGGAAGCCTCTCCAACATAATACAG
Organism: Oncorhynchus tshawytscha; assembly: GCF_018296145.1. Classification (NCBI taxonomy): domain Eukaryota; kingdom Metazoa; phylum Chordata; class Actinopteri; order Salmoniformes; family Salmonidae; genus Oncorhynchus; species Oncorhynchus tshawytscha. The sequence goes on along the minus strand of NC_056458.1, from coordinate 43,935,304 downwards.
GTAGAATAAGGAATTCCCCAGGGCAGCTGTCTAGGCCCCTCACTTCACAATCTCCAAGTCCAGAACAGACTATGGGAGGTGCACAGTACTACAGAGAGCAGGTGTCGATAACATAAGGCCTTTTCACTGCAATGTTGTCATTCCCAAGGTATGTGAAGCCTGATTAGTCAATTTGCAGTATGTTTGCCAATCGGTTGTACTTTCATGATTTTGCAGGAGTTTCATATTATTAGTTCAGTGGAAGACTACCTGCCTGTCCTGCCAAATTGAAAACCAAGGCAGCATTGAAAATGAGAGATTCTTTTTCACATGGCTATCAGGTAGCAAGCCCTTTTTGATATTTAAAAAAGTTCAGGGTGCAAAATGTCATCAGCGAAGAAAAATAAGGCAGATGTCTGCTCACTTATTGCCTCTTGGACAAAATGAATATGGATTAGTTTTACTGAAGGACTATGGATTCGTTTTACTGAAGGACCGATCTGTTTGCTCTCTCTGTTGTAAAACTGTTGTTTGTCAGACATCATGGCGTCATTTTGAAACGAGACATGTAAAAAAACTTAAAGGATGAGGAGGACAAGGCTGAAGGAATCAACAAGGCCGTGTCCAGGTATGAAAAGCAAAGGAGTGTGTTAAAAGCAAAAGAGTGTGTTTACAAATCTATATGCAGTCAAAAAAAATCTAGCTACAGAGGGAAGCTACAAAGTTGCTCAGTGCATTGCTAAACATGGAAAACCATTTACTAATGTGGAATATGTCAAGGAGGCTCTCCTCAGAATTCCGCAGACTTATTTAATGGATTTAATGGAGACACATTCATCTGAAAGATAAAATACATGCCTGTGTCTGACAGAACTGTTGAAAGGCGCGTTACCGAGATGGTTGAAAATGTAAAGGAGCAAACTGTAGCGTTAAAAGATTCACCTGTGCAGAGATAAGATTGGCCACCCTGTAGTTAAATGCAGTGGTAGAAAAAGTACCCAATTGTCATACTTGAGTAAAAGTAAAGATACCTTAATAGAAAATAACTCAGGTAAAAGTGAAAGTCGCCCAGTAAAATACTATTTGAGTTAAAGTCTAAAAGTATTTGGTTTTAAATATACTTAAGTATCAAAAGTAAATGTAATTACTAAAATGTACTTAAGTATCAAAAGTAAGAGTATAAATCATTTCAAATTCCTTAAATCAGGTGGCACGATTTTCTTGTTTTTTAAATGTATGGATTGCCAGAGGAATACTCCGACACTCAGACATAATTTACAAAAAAAAAGCATTTGAGTTAAAGTAAATGTGCCAGATCAGGTATTAGGGATGACCACGGATGTTCTCTTGATAAGTGTGTGAATTGGACCATTTTCTTGTCTTGCTAAGCATTCAAAATGCAACGAGTACTTTTAGGTGTCAGGGAAATGTCGGGATTAAAAGGTTTTCTTTAGGAATGTAGTGAAGTAAAAGTAAAAGTTGTCAAACTAATGGGGATCCATAACAAACCCCAGGAAGAGAAGCTGCTGTCTTGGCAGGAACTAATCGGGATCTATAACAAACCCCAGGAAGAGAAGCTGCTGTCTTGGCAGGAACTAATCGGGATCCATAACAAACCCCAGGAAGAGAAGCTGCTGTCTTGGCAGGAACTAATCGGGATCCATAATAAGTACAAAAACAAATACACAGTGGGTGCAGGTTTTATTGTGAAGTTTTCATTTGACTTTTTCACTTTGTAGGTATGGTGACACGACCTAAGCTTTTGCCTGTGGTTCCGAGATGGGTTTGATGTGGAATTAACTTCTAAGGCTGCACACAGAACTGCATCTCTCGCTCTCAGCATTATTCAGTGTGCCCTGTGAGAGGAACTCTGTTAGCGAACAAAGGAAGACAGGCATCATGCAGGATGGACTCTCTGGGTTGAATATGCAGCTCTGTAGAAACCCACTGAGGATACTAAACAGTCTGTCTCCCACACCTGAAGCCATGGCTCACCTTGTCCTCACCTCACTCAAACACCACACAGCACTTTACCATGGGTAGACTTTACCATGGATAGACATCATCATGGATAGACATAGACATCACCATGGATAGACTTCACCATGGATAGACATCACCATGGATAGACTTCACCATGGATAGACATCACCATGGATAGACATCACCATGGATAGACATAGACATCACCATGGATAGACATCACCATGGATAGACATCACCATGGATAGACATAGACATCACCATGGATAGACATAGACATCACCATGGATAGACATCACCATGGATAGACATCACCATGGATAGACATCACCATGGATAGACATCACCATGGATAGACATCACCATGGATAGACATCACCATGGATAGACATAGACATCACCATGGATAGACATCACCATGGATAGACATCACCATGGATAGACATCACCATGGATAGACATAGACATCACCATGGATAGACATCACCATGGATAGACATCACCATGGATAGACATCACCATGGATAGACATCACCATGGATAGACATAGACATCACCATGGATAGACATAGACATCACCGTGGATAGACATAGACATCACCATGGATAGACATAGACATCACCATGGATAGACATCACCATGGATAGCTAGTTGAGGTGTCGCGTTATGAATATGATCTTATGAGACCGAATTGAGGGCAAAAGAGAGTAGTGCTGAGTGATTAATTGACATTTTGGTTATTTTACTGTTTTTATACAACTAATTGATCAACATTTTTTGGGGGGGTGAACTCAGTGTGCAGTTTCTCTAGCGATATATTGGATCAAGCCAGAACTGTGTGACGTAGTAAGGAGTTGTAGTTTCCAACAGGCCAATATTCCACATAGTTTAGCGCAAAAAACGTGGTAATTAAGTACAATGACAATAATCCATTGTTCACCTACGTCCCATTTTGTTTATTTTATGAGTGTTCCATAAGAAACAGAAGAATGCGCGATCGAGAGAGATAGAGCAGGTGCTTTGGGAGGTATCGCTATTCCCTCCACCCTCCACCCTCTATTCCCTCTATTCCCTCCACCCACTATTCCCTCCACCCTCCACCCTCCACCCTCTATTCCCTCTATTCCCTCCACCCACTATTCCCTCCACCCTCCACCCTCCACCCTCTATCCTCCACCCTCCACCCTCTATTCCCTCTATTCCCTCCACCCACTATTCCCTCCACCCTCCACCCTCTATTCCCTCCACCCTCTATTCCCTCCACCCTCCACCCTCTATTCCCTCTATTCCCCTCCACCCTCTATTCCCTCCACCCTCTATTCCTTCTATTCCCTCCACCCTCTATTCCCTCCACCCTCTATTCCCCCCCCCCTCCACCACCCTCTATTCCCTCCACCCTCCACCCTCTATTCCCTCCACCATCCACCCTCTATTCCCTCCACCCTCCACCCTCTATTCCCTCTATTCCCTCCACCCTCTATTCCCCCTCCCCTCCACCCTCTATTCCCCCCTCCACCCTCCCCTCCACCCTCTATTCCCTCCACCCTCCACCCTCCACCCTCTATTCCCTCCACCCTCTATTCCCCCTATTCCCTCCACCCTCCACCCTCTATTCCCCCTATTCCCTCCACCCTCCACCCTCTATTCCCCTATTCCCCTATTCCCTCCACCATCCACCCTCTATTCCCCCTATTCCCTCCACCCTCCACCCTCTATTCCCCCTATTCCCTCCACCCTCCACCCTCTATTCCCCCTATTCCCTCTACCCTCCACCCTCTATTCCCCACTCTATTCCCTCCACCCTCCACCCTCTATTCCCTCACCCTCTATTCCCTCTATTCCCTCTATTCCCTCCACCCTCCACCCTCTATTCCCTCTATTCCCTCCACCCTCTATTCCCTCCAACCTCCACCCTCTATTCCCACTCCCTTCCACCCTCCACCCTCTATTCCCTCTATTCCCTCCACCCTCCACCCTCTATTCCCCCTCCCCTCCACCCTCTATTCCCTCTATTCCCTCCACCCTCCACCCTCTATTCCCCCTCCCCTCCACCCTCTATTCCTCCTCCCCTCCACCCTCTATTCCCTCCACCCTCTATTCCCTCCACCCTCCACCCTCTATTCCCCCTCCCCTCCACCCTCTATTCCCTCTATTCCCTCCACCCTCTATTCCCACTCCCCTCCACCCTCTATTCCCTCTATTCCCTCCACCCTCCACCCTCTATTCCCTCTATTCCCTCCACCCTCCACCCTCTATTCCCTCCACCCTCCACCCTCTATTCCCTCTATTCCCTCCACCCTCTATTCCCCCTCCCCTCCACCCTCTATTCCCTCCACCCTCTATTCCCTCTATTCCCTCCACCCTCTATTCACTCCACCCTCCATTCCCCCTCCCCTCCACCCTCTATTCCCTCTATTCCCTCCACCCTCTATTCCCTCCACCCTCTATTCCCTCTATTCACTCCACCCTCTATTCCCTCTATTCCCTCCACCCTCTATTCCCTCTATTCCCTCCACCCTCTATTCCCTCCACCCTCTATTCCCTCTATTCCTTCCACCCTCTATTCCCTCTATTCCCTCTATTCCCTCCACCCACTATTCCCTCTATTCCCTCCACCCACTATTCCCTCTATTCCCCCCCTCTATTCCCTCCACCCTCTATTCCCTCCACCCACTATTCCCTCTATTCTCTCTATTCCCTCCACCCTCTATTCCCTCCACCCTCTATTCCCTCTATTCCCTCCACCCTCTATTCCCTCCACCCACTATTCCCTCTATTCCCTCCACCCACTATTCCCTCTATTCCCTCTATTCCCTCCACCCTCTATTCCCTCCACCCACTATTCCCTCTATTCCCTCCACCCACTATACCCTCTATTCCCTCTATTCTCTTTCACCCTTTATTCTCATCCACTCTCTATTCCCTCCACCCTCTATTCTCCTCCACCCTTTATTCTCATCCACTCTCTATTCCCTCCACCCTCTATTCCCTCCACCCACTCCCCTCCACCCACTATTCCCTCCACCCACTCCCTCCACCCACTATTTCCTCCACCCTCTATTCCCTCCACCCTCTATTCCCTTCCACCCTCTATTCCCTCCACCCTCTATTCCATCCACCCAATCCCCTCCACCCTCTATTCCCTCCACCCACTCCCCTCCACCCTCTATCCCTCCACCCTCTATTCCCTCCACCCATTCCCTCCACCCTCTATTCCCTCCACCCATTCCCCTCCACCCTCTATTCCCTCCACCCACTCCCCTCCACCCTCTATTCCCTCCACCCTCTATTCTCGTCCACCCTCTACTCCCTCTATTTCCTCCACCCTCTATTCTCATCCACTCTCTATTCCCTGCCCCCTCCACCCACTCACCTCAACCCTATATTCTCCTCCACCCTCTATTCCCTCCACCCTCTATTCCCTCCACCCTCTATTCTCCTCCAACCTCTATTCTCCTCCACCCTCTATTCCCTCCACCCACTACCCTCCACCCTCTATTCCCTCCACCCTCTATTCCCTCTATTCCCTCCACCCACTCCTCTCCACCCTCTATTCCCTCCACCCTCTATTCTCCTCCACCCTCTATTCTCCCCACCCTCTATTCCCTCCACCCTCTATTCTCCTCCACCCTCTATTCTCCCCCACCCTCTATTCCATCCACCCTCTATTCCATCCACCCTCTATTCTCCCCACCCTCTATTCCCTCCACCCTCTATTCCCTCCACCCACTCCCCTCCACCCTCTATTCCCTCCACCCACTATTCCCTCCACCCTCTATTCTCCCCCACCCTCTATTCTCCCCCCCACCCTGTACACCCTCTATTCTCCTCCACCCTCTATTCTCCTCCACCCTCTATTCTCCCCCACCCTCTACACCCTCTATTCCCTCCACCCTCTATTCACTCGATTCCCTCCACCCTCTATTCCCTCCACCCACCCACTCTCCTCCACCCTCGATTTCCTCAACCTTCTATTCACCTATTTCCTGGCAGGTGATGTGGGTCATCAGTCACCGTGGAGAAAATGAGGACATAGAAGTGTCTGCGTGTACAGCTTGAACTCTCCAGTCAGTGTTCAGGGGTGTGTGTGGGCCCTGTGTCAACCACAGCCATATGGCGGAGGATTTCAGGTAGAGCAGGAGAGCCTCATAATGAACCAGGGCTGATGCACGCCTTCCCAGCCGCTGAAAGCCGAGCCAACCACTCCCTTAAGAGCAGTTTGGCTCCACACAACATCTGCTGTCATGTACTTCTGCTCCCTGGTTCAACCATTACCAAACACAGCTCTACCCCGAACACAGCGCCAATGTCGTTTAGCCTATTCTCATTTGGCCGCATTGTTTGTTCTTGGCCTGTATGTGTGTGTGTGTGTGTGTGTGTGTGTGTGTGTGTGTGTGTGTGTGTGTGTGTGTGTGTGCACCCTATACATGTTCCAATCAAAATCCAGAACATCACAAAAACATGTCTAGAATACAATATTGAGGGATATACAAGCAACAAGATATGATCTAGATAGCGAAATAGAGCTGGGACAGACTGAGAGAGGAGTGGAGGAAGACACAGACATTAAACATTGTGAGAATCCAGAGTGACTCCATTAGATGATTTGTCACCGAGATGATCATTTTCATAGTCAAGAAGAGCATTTGTCCTCTTTGGCTTAAGGAGCTGTGTGCGGGCTGTGCAGGCTAAGATGGGATGCAGTATTGATGGTGTTGTGGCTGCTGGTGTGCTCTGTGTCTGGAAGAGACTGCAAGAATATAAATTAGCCTTTAGGGGGGAGGAGAGAGCTGGGGGGGGGGCTAAACAGCATGAGTGTGAGGGAATGGCGAACGGAGCAGTACACTAGGACAGATTTCCCAGAAATCCCAGGTCATGGCCGTGCCACTGTGGTCTGAAGACATGGCAGAGGGCAGGAGACATGCAGTCCAGTGTATTTGTTCCTGCTGTATCCACCTCAAAGCCTGTTCTGTACATTATGCACCGTGTAGGTTCAGTAGGCCATTGATTCATTTCAATGCTCACGGGTAATAGTAGCATACTGCAATAACAGGGGATTGGATGGCGAGATGACATTTTGTAGGTCAGCGCGAGGGCTTTAGTGTGAGAGGGCTTCAGTGTGCTTTTAATACTGCAGCCCTTAGAGGCTGTGCACTGTGCAGCGCTAGCTGGGGAACGAGGTGATAATTCCATTAGTGACGTCACAATGCATTCTCAGCTCTAGTGCACAGATCGTGATCTTTCCTCCTTCTCTCTCCCCATGTACAGTCTGTATATATCACCTTAACCATTTAGTAACACCATTTATTCTCACTTGTCATTCCTAGCTCCTTTATCCTGGTTTCCCCCGTTTCCCTGAGAGGGCAGAGTACGAGACAGAGGAAGGGTTTCTTTCACTTTGAGGATGGGTGTGTTGTGAATGTTGGGTTAAGGGTGGAAAGGTCAGTCGTTCGTTAGGTTATAGGGGAGGTTGGCTGCACAGTTGTCTGTTTCCTTGGTAGACGCTAGGTCTGATTGACCAGAGACTTTATCTTGGTTTTCACACAGACATTTTGCATGGAGATATACACTACCGTTCAAAAGTTTGTCCTTGTTTTTAAAAGAAAAGCACGTTTTTTTTGTACGTCAAAATAACATAAAATTGATCAGAAATACAGTATAGACATTGTTAATATTGTAAATGACTATTGTAGATGCTGGCCTTCTAGGCAGAGTTCCTCTGTCCAGTGTCTGTGTTCTTTTTTTCTCTCCAACCAGGATTTCTGGAAATTTCCCTGAATTTTGAAATATCTGGAACTCTATTGGACACCATTCTTCCATAATTTGGTGTTTGGTTGGTGGTGGTGGAACAATCTGTCTCAGGCACCATTCCAGAATCTCCCATAAGTATTCAATTGGGTTGAGATCTGGTGACTGAGCCTGCCATGGCATATGGTTTACATAGTTTCCATGCTCATCAAACCATTTTAATGATCACTTGTTCCCTGTGGATTAGGGCATTGTCTTCCTATGGGGCATAGCCAAAATAATCACCATTTTCTTTTGCCTGCCCAGCATTTTTTTTTTTATAGATGACGGGATGTTGATGTTAATTGACTCATTAATCCCCCTCCTCTCCCCTGTAACTATTCCCCAGGTCGTTGTCTAATCATTCCTCCTCTCCCCCTATTCCCCAGGTCGTTGTCTAATCATTCCTCCTCTCCCCTGTAACTATTCCCCAGGTCGTTGTCTAATCATTCCTCCTCTCCCCTGTAACTATTCCCCAGGTCGTTGTAATCATTCCTCCTCTCCCCTGTAACTATTCCCCAGGTCGTTGCTGTAAATGAGAACGTGTTCTAAGTTAACATACCATGTAAAATAAGGGTTAAATAAAACCGTATTTGTATTGCTTCATTAACTCAGGAACCACACCTGTGTGGAAGCCATTGCTTTCAGTATACTTTGTATCCCTAATTTACTCAAGTGTTTACATTATTTTGTAAGTTACCTGTGCATTCTTCATTACAAAGAACCATGAATAGAGCATAATATGTTTATGTTTCAATGTACTTTGCCACAATTGCGCTAATGAGCAGTTGACACAAGGCATTCAAGACATGTCTTCACCGATGGGGTAAAGGAAGCACACGTCATCACGTTTTGATTAGCTCAATACTTTAAACTTGTTATCTTTTCTCAACCATACGACATGTGAATAGTTCACGATGCGAAGAACGATAGTGTAAAGGCAGCGCTGCGAACTTCATTGGTGGTAATAGTGACCTCAACTTTTAGAACATTTGGAAAGAAGTAGTTTGAGTACAGTCAAGTTTAACCTTGACTAGCTTCCTCATGTTGAGTGAATACAAAACTTGGAAGTGTGGCGGTGTGAGATTCAGTAAGGGAGACTCAATAATAATTGCTATGGAGAATGCCACTCAATGCTGATGTTACCCGTAAGCCATTTGCTCACCATTCAAATAAAATCAAATGGTATTTGTCACATGCTTCATAAAACAACAGAAATAGTGACATAAGGAATAAATACAGAGTGAGTAGCAATGACAAGTTAAAAAATGAACATGGCTATATACAGGGAGTACCTGGACTGATGTGCTGGGGAACGAGGTAATAACATGGCTATATACAGGGAGTACCTGGACTGATGTGCAGGGGAATGAGGTAATAACATGGCTATATACACGGAGTACCTGGACTGATGTGCTGGGGAACGAGGTAATAACATGGCTATATACAGGGAGTACCTGGACTGATGTGCAGGGGAACGAGGTAATAACATGGCTATATACAGGGAGTACCTGGACTGATGTGCAGGGGAACGAGGTAATAACATGGCTATATACAGGGAGTACCTGGACTGATGTGCAGGGGAACGAGGTAATAACATGGCTATATACAGGGAGTACCTGGACTGATGTGCTGGGGAACGAGGTAATAACATGGCTATATACAGGGAGTACCTGGACTGATGTGCAGGGGAACGAGGTAATAACATGGCTATATACAGGGAGTACCTGGACTGATGTGCAGGGGAACAAGGTAATAACATGGCTATATAGAGGGAGTACCTGGACTGATGTGCAGGGGAACGACCTAATAACATGGCTATATACAGGGAGTACCTGGACTGATGTGCAGGGGAACGAGGTAATAACATGGCTATATACAGGGAGTACCTGGACTGATGTGCAGGGGCTAACGGAGGTAATAACATGACTATATACAGGGAGTACCTGGACTGATGTGCAGGGGAACGAGGTAATAACATGGCTATATACAGGGAGTACCTGGACTGATGTGCAGGGGAACAAGGTAATAACATGGCTATATACAGGGAGTACCTGGACTGATGTGCAGGGGAACGAGGTAATAACATGGCTATATAGAGGGAGTACCTGGACTGATGTGCAGGGGAACGAGGTAATAACATGGCTATATTGAGGGGGGAGTACCTGGACTGGATGTGCAGGGGAACAAGCTAATAACATGGCTATATAGAGGGAGTACCTGGACTGATGTGCAGGGGAACGAGGTAATAACATGGCTATATACAGGGAGTACCTGGACTGATGTGCAGGGGAACGAGGTAATAACATGGCTATATTGAGGGAGTACCTGGACTGATGTGCAGGGGAACGAGGTAATAACATGGCTATATACAGGGAGTACCTGGACTAATGTGCAGGGGAACGTGGTAATAACATGGCTATATACAGGGAGTACCTGGACCGAGTCGATGTGCAAAGAAACTGGTAATTGAGGTGGCTATGTACATTTAGGTATGGGTAAAGTGACTAGGCAACAGTGTGTGTGTGTGTGTGTGTGCAAGAGAATTCATGCAAAAAAAGGGTCAATGCAGGTAGTCTGGGTAGCAATATGATTAGCTGTTTAGCAGTCTTATGGCTTGGCGGTAGAAGCTGTTCAGGGTCCTGTTGGTTTCTGACGTGCGGTGACAGAGAAAACAGTCTGTGGCTTGGGTGGCTCTTTCAAATCAAATTGAGGCTTCCTCGGACACCCTCTGGTATAGAGGTCCTGGATGTCAGGGAGCTCGGCCCCAGTGAGGTACTGGGCCATACTCACCACCATCTGTAGCGCCTTGTGGTTCGTGTCTTGCAGTTCCCATACCAAGCGGTGATGCAACCGGTCAAGATGTGCTCATTGGTGCAGCTGTAGAACATTTGAGGATCTTAGGGCCCATGCCAAATCTTTTCAGCCTCCCAGGGGGGGGGGAAGAGGCGCTGTCATGCCCTCTTCAAAACTGTGTGGGTGTGTGTGTACCATGTTAATTCCTTAGTGATGTGGACACAGAGGAATTGAAGCTCTCGACCCGTCATCTGGGGCTCTGTTGGGGTATGAGAATTGAAGTGGCTCCAGGGTGTCAGTCTTTCAAAACATTTCATCGCTATAAATGTGAGTGCTATGGAGCGATAGTCATTTAGGCACTATGCGTAATTTTCTGGAGCACTATGGTGGTCTGCTTGAAACAATTTGGTATTACAGACCAGGTCAGGAATATATTGAAAATGTCAGTGAAGACACTTGCCAGCTGGTCAGCACAAGCCCTGAGTACGCATCCTGGTATTCAGTCTGGCCCCACGGCCTTGTGAATGTTAACCTGTTTATAGTTCTTACTTACATCGGCAACGGAGAGCGAGATCACACAGTCGTCCGGAACAGCTGGTGCTTTCATACATGGTTCAGTGTTGCTTACCTCGAAGTGAGCATAGAAGGCATTTAGCTCGGATGGTAGGCTTGCGTAGCTGGGCAGATCGTGGCTGTGTTTCTCCATGATAGTCTGCAAGCCCTGCCACATCAGTTGAGCGTCAGAACCAGCGTAGTAGGATTCAATCTTAGTCCTGTTGTCAGGGTTTACCAGAATTGGACCCAGAAGCAGACCAGGACAAGGTGAGTAGTAAGAAGATGGTGAGTATTTATTAATTAATGAGAACGTGGAGGTAGATAGTTCCGGGTGGAGGAGCGGGCAGCGGAGGTGGGTTGATGGGAGTGGATAGGCAGATCCAATGGATAACAACACACTGGCGACGAGCAGACATGGATGGGGTATGGGTTCCGGGTGAATGGCTGTAGACAAAACAAATGGCGGTAAGTTAAAGGCAAGCAAGACGTACAAAACAATAAAACAAACTCTATAAACTGGAGGCTGGTTCGTGGGCACAACATACTGTTCATGGCTAACGATCCGGCAGGGAATGGATGTCAGGTCAGAGCTTTTGAAGGGGAGAGGTGATGATCAGGACAGGTGTGCAGATTACTGATGGGATACAGGTGCGGGTGAACATGATCTCCCAACAAGCTAATTCGCCCGGCAACCAGACAGGGTGCGTTCCAGGACACCGGAAACACACTCCAGGACAGAAACACAGGCAAACACAGACTCAGGAAGCGGGATTCGTGACACCTGTATTGACGCTTTGCCTGTTTGATGGCTCGTCTTGGTATAAGCGTCTGGAGTAGTGTAGGGGGCGGCAGGCTAGCCTAGTGGTTAGAGCGTTGGACTAGTAACTGGAAGGTTGCAAGTTCAAACCCCCAAGCTGACAAGGTACAAATCTGTCGTTCTGCCCCTGAACAGGCAGTTAACCCACTGTTCCTAGGCCGTCATTGAAAATAAGAATTTGTTCTTAACTGACTTGCCTAATTAAATATAAAAAAGAAGTGGCCTTTTTGAATAAAGGTAAAAAAATAAATAAAAAATAAAAAAAAGTGTTAAATCAAATCAAATGTTTGTCACATGCTTCGTAAACAACAGGTGTAGACTAACAGTGAAATGCTTACTTACCTTCCCAACAATGCAGAGAGAAATGGAAAAAAATATAACTACAATTTTGAGAATAACATGAATAATAATTACACAATGCATAACGATCTCTTGGCCATATACATGGGGGACCAGTACCGAGTCCATGTGCAGGGGTACAAGGGAATTGACATAGATATGTACATAGAGGTAGGGGAAAAAGGACTAGACAACAGGATAAGAAAACAAGAAAATGCTCATATAGAAGTGGCGCTCCTAGTGGCCGGAGACTTTAATGTTGGCAAACTTAAATCTGTTTTACCTCATTTCTACCAGCATGTCACATGTGCAACCACAGGAAAAAAAACTCTAGACCACCTTTACTCCACACACAGAGCAGATCTGGCAAATCTGACCATTATTCTATCCTCCTGATTCCTGCTTACAAGCAAAAACTAAAGCAGGAAGTACTAGTTACTCGCTCAATACGGAAGTGGTCAGATGATGCGGATGCTTTACCCCTACCTACATGTACAAATTACCTCGACTAACCTGTACCCCAGCACATTGACTCGGTATCGGTACCCCTGTATATAGCCTTGTTATTGTTATTTTATTGTGTTGCTTTTTATTATTTTTTACTTTAGTTTATTTGGTAAATATTTTCTTAACTCTTTCTTGAACTGCATTGTTGGTTGCATTTTACGGTAATGTTGTAATACCTGTTGTATTCGGGGCATGTGACAAATAAAGTTTGATTTGATAGATAATATACAGTATCAGCAGCGTATGTGATGAGTCTAAAGGGTTAGTGCAAAACGGGTCAATGCCGATATTCGGGGTAGCTATTTGATTGACTACACTGAACAAAAATATAATCACCGTGCAACAATTTAAAAGATTTTACTGAGTTACAGTTCATATGAGGAAATCAGTCAATGTATTTAAATTCATTAGATCCTAATCTATGGATTTCACATGACTGGGAATACAGATATGCAGATAACCTTAAAAACTGTAGGGGCGTGGATCAGAAAACCAGTCGGTATCTGGTGTGACCACCATTTGCCTTATGCAGCGAGACACATCTCCACCACATAGAGTTGATCAGGCTGTTGATTGTGGCCTGTGAAATGTTGTCCCACTCCTCTTCAATGGCTGTGCGAAGTTGCAGGATATTGTCGGGAACTGGAACACGCTGTCGTACACGTCGGTCCGGAGCTGAATGGGTTCTGGTTTGTATGCAGACAAAAGAAGAACTGCTGAAGTTGGCTCCCCTGTTCGGGCGGTGCTCGGCGGTCGTCGTCACCGTCCTACTAGCCGCTACCGATCCATTTTTCGTTTGTCTGTTGGTTTTGTCTTATTAGTTTCACCTGTGTGTATTTTAGTTTAATTAGCGTCCTTATATAGAGGCAGGTGTCATTAGTTGTTGTCCCCTGCCTTTTGTTTTGTGATTGTCGGGATTTGTTTATTGTTTTGTATACAGTGTCAGTATTTTCTTTATTAAAGATTTACCATGGACACTGGTGGTTTGATCCGTTTCGCCTCTCCTCTTCAGATGAAGTTATTCTCTCTGTTGTATGGTGGTTTTGGTCTCTGTGTTTTGGCCTGTGTTTGGGCTGGTCAATTGTATGCGCCCTGTGTGTTGGCGTGACCGTTTTTGTGCGCCAGAGAATAAATTGACAATCTACTGAACCCTGCTCTCTGCGCCTGATTCCACCCACCACTCCTAGTAAATCGTGACAGAACTGGGACATTTTCAGTTTTCAGGAATTGTTTACAGGTCCTTGTGACAATGCATTGTCATTCTGAAACATGAGGTGATGGCGGTGGATGAATGGCATGACAATCGGCCTCAGGATCTAGTCACGTTATCTCTGTGGATTCAAGTTGCCATCGATAAAATGCAATTGTGTTCATTGTCAGTAGCTTATGCCTGCTCCTACCATAACCCCACCGCCACCATTGTGCACTCTGTTCACAATGTTGACATCAGCAAACTACTCACCCACACGACACCATACATGCTGTCTGCCATCTGCCCGGTACAGTTGAAACCAGGATTCATCCCTGAAGAGCGCACTTCTCCAGCCTGCAAGTGACCATCGAAGGTGAGCATTTGCCCACTGAAGTCGGTTATGACGCCGATATGCAGTCAGGTTAAGACGCACGCTGATGAGCTTCCTTGAGACTGTTTCTGACAGTTTTTGCAGAAATTCTTATGTAGTCCAAACCCACGGTTTCATCAGCTATCCGGGTGGGTCATCGCACACCACCTCGCAGCTGAAGAAGCCAGATGTGGAGGTCCTGGGCTGGCATGGTTACACGTGGTCTGTCTGCATTGTGATGCCTGTTGGACTTACTGACAAATTCTCTAAAACAACGTTGCAGGCGGTTTATGGTAGAGAAATAAACAATTAATTCTCTGGCAGCAGCTCTGGTGGACATTCCTGCAGTCAGCATGCCGATTGCACGCTCCCTCAAAACTTGAGACATCTGTGTTATTGTGTTGTGTGACAAAACTGCACATTTTAGAGTTGCCTTTGGGTAATGATCATGCTTCTAGTAATGATTAGCTTCTCATTGTGAGGAGGGGTGTGTCTCTTCGTTCAATTGTTTTTTTTTACAAACTAATTAGAAATTAGAAGCTAAAATGTCTTGAGTCAATAAGTATTCTACCACTTTGTCATGGCAAGCCTATGAAAGTTCAGGAGTAAAGATTTGCGTAAAAAGTCACAAAATTTGCATGTGCTCACTCTATTTGCAATAAAAGTGTTTAACATGATTTTTGAATGTCTACCTCATCTCTGTACCGCACATATACAATTAAATATAAGTCGATCAGTGAATTTCAAACACAGATTAAACCACAAAGACCAGGGAGGTTTTTCTAATGCCTCGCAAAGAGGGGCACCTATTGGTAGATGGTTAAAAGTTTAAAAGCACACATTGAATATCCTTTTGAGCTTGGTGAAGTTATTAATTACACTTTGGATGGTGTATGAATACACCTAGTCACTACAAAGATACAAGTGTCCTTCCTAACTCAGTTGCCAGAGAGGAAGGAAACCGCTCAGGGATTTCACCATGAAGCCATTTGTGACTTTAAGACAGTTTCAGAGTTGAATGGCTGTGAAAGGAGAAAACTGAGGATGGATTGACAACATTGTAGTTACTCCACAATTGTAAGGATCGACACAGGAGATGAGAAGCAGGTACAGGTGTGAAGGTTTAATAGCTGACAGACATGAAACAGAACAGGAACAGCTTCTGGACAGGAACACATAACAACAATTAATGTGGACACAGGGAACACCACAGAGGAACAGACATATATACAGGGGTTAATCAACAAAGTGAAGGAGTCCAGGTGAGTCCAATGAGCACTGCTGCGCATAATGATGGTGACAGGTGCATGTTAAGAAGGGTAGCCTGTTGCCCTCGAGCGCAAGGGAGGGGAAGCGGGAGCAGGTGTGACACCAATACTAATCTAATTGACAGACTGAAAAGAAGGAGGCCTCTACAGAATGAAAATATTCCGAAACATGCATCCAATTTGGAGCAAGGCACTAAAGTAATATTTCAAAACATTTGGCAAAGCAATTCACTTTTTGTCCTGAATACAAAGTGTTATGTTTGGGGCAAATCCAATACAACACATTACTGAGTACCACTCTCCATATTTTCAAGCATAGTAGTGGCTGCATCATGTTATGGGTATGCTTGTAATTGTTAAGGACTGGGGAGTTTAAGAACACAAAAACGGAATGAAGCTAAGCACAGGCAAAATCCTAGAGGAAAACTTGGTTCAGTCTGTTTTCCACCAGACACTGGGAGATTAATTTACCTATAAGCAGGACAATAACCTAAAACACAAGGCCAAGTCTACACTGGAGTTACTTACCAAGAAGAGAGTGAATGTTCCTGAGTGGCCGAGTTACAGTTTTGACTTAAATCTACTTGAAAATCTATGGCAAGGCCTGAAAATTGTTATTTAGCAATGATCAACAACCAATTTGACACAACCTGAATAATTTTATGAAGAATAATGGGAAAAGGTTTCACAATCCAGATGTGGAAAGCTCTTAGAGACTTACCCAGAAAGACTTGCAGCTTTAATCCCTGCCAAAGGTGTTTCTACAAATTATTGAATCAGGGTTGTGAATACTTATGTAAGTATTGCCTTGCTTGCTTCTCTTTCTCAGCTTCCTCTTTTGAGTTCCGGGGATTAGGGGCATTTTCATCCAAATCAAAGTTATTTATTGCTGTTCTGATGTCCAAAAGCTGTTTTTGGTCATAGGAAATGACCGAAAACAGCTATGGAGAAACAAAGTTAAGATCAGTGTAAAACAAAATATATTTTTATATAGGGGCCTCCCGAGTTGTGCAGTGGTCTAAGCCACTGTGCCACTAGAGATCCTGGTTAGGGAGACCCATGGGGCAGTGCACAATTGGTCAAGCATCGTCCAGGTTATGGGAGGGTTTTGCCGGCAGGGATGTTCTTGTCCCATTACGCTCTAGCGACTCCTGTGGCAGGCCGGGCGCAATGCACACTGACACAGTCGCCAGGTGTACGGGGTGTTTCTTCTGACACATTGGTGCGGCTGGCTTCCGGGTTAAGCGGGCATTGTGTCAAGAAGCAGTGTGGCTTGGCTGGGCTGTGTTTTGGAGGACGCACGGCTCTCGACCTTCGCCTCTCCCGAGTCCGTACGGGAGTTGCAGCAATGAGACAAGACTGTAACTACCAATTGGATACCGTGAAAAAGCGGTAAAAATAAACAAATATCAGAATTCCTGCTGGGGAACACGTGTTGGCACCATGAGTCTCCATCATTGTCTTTCTGAGGAGAAGGCATGCAGTGCATTTATGTTTCCATGTAGTTTTGTGAGCAGGCCAGTCCTGTATCTCCTCAGGACTACAGAGACCTCTTCCCTTGAGAAATGCTCTCTGGCTGCTTCTGCCTCATGTATGGCCATGCGGCATTGATATGGTTATCTGTTGAAGTACAGCATCGAATAAGGACTTGGCCTAAGAACACTGCAGCTGTGGGTCGTAATCTCATCTTGGCCCAATGGCCTTCCTGCCTCTACTGGCCCTGTAGTGTAGTATTGTCTCCAGCACAATCCAGGATATAGAACAAGAATAGGAGTTGTTCTGTCCTCCTCCAGATCTCTGCTATGAGCTGGCCTTAGTGGTACTCCAGTGGTATAGTGGTTTACAGTGTGTCATTAAGACTGGCTGCATTTCATATATCTTGACAATGGTTTACTAATGGAGGCTCAGATCTTAGTCAGTGGTGCTTTTAGGGGAGATCTGCGTTGATTTAGAAATGAGCTATTGTTCATGCCAAGGGGAGGGAGCCAGTGTAATTCCAGCTCCACAGTGCGTTTCCTTGCATTTCCAGAGGTGCTATTAGCTTCCTGGGTCCCAGTCAGACCCCACAGCAGTGGTTCCCTCATTACTTGTATAAGATGAACGATAATATACTGGAATGGTTGCAAATTAGCTTGGATTGGAAAATGAGCAGTAGGGTACAGTAGCCCTTAATGTCTTAGCCACAACTAAGCCCCTGTTGCTAAGATAATTAGCTTCGAGCCAGTAAAAGGTATGACTGGCTTTGTTCTTCCTCAACCTTTTCATATCTTTTCAGCCATTTCCTTCTGTCTGAACTCAGATTTTTCTGAACAGTGTAGCAACTTCAACTCCAACAAAAGTTGTTTAAATGAATGGTTTTTTCTATTAAGACCTTGTCGATGTTCAACTCCTCTCCTTCTCCCAGTCCTCCTACAGCCTACGCTCTACTAACTACATCTCCCTTTCTGTTCCCCCATCCTGCTCCAACTCTGGCTTCAAAACATTTCAACACTCTGCTGCTACTGACTGGAATAAACTCTAACAGGATTTAAAACTCAACCAATTAATCTCCATCCCTAGTTTCATTATCAGTTTACATGACCTGGTTATCCACCCTGTGACTGCTTTTTAGAGTCAGTAGCTATTATTTGTGTCCCCTGTTTGTTTTTTAACGTGATGTGTTCCAAATATGTTTTTTTTTAACGCTATGTGTTCCAAATATGTTTTTTTTAACACTATGTGTTCCAAATATGTTTTTTTTTCACGCTATGTGTTCCAAATATGTTTTTTTTAACACTATGTGTTCCAAATATGTTTTTTTTAACGCTATGTGTTCCAAATATGTTTTTTTTAACGCTATGTGTTCCAAATATGTTTTTTTAGGCTATTTCTGTTATTGCATGGAGTTTTTTTTTTTGCCGCACAGTTATTACCCTATTTTACTAAGTCGTTATTGTAAAAGAGAATGTATTGTCAATGACTTACCTGGTTAAATAAAGTTCAAATTAAACAAATAAAAGCCAGAGAGCAATGCATCTTGTTAACCATGAACCTCCAAGCTATTGTTGTCCAAATCAGGTGTACATGAAATACTGAGTAATACTCATCCACTTGTTCTGTAAGTAAAAGTGCTGCTGGGAGCTCCTCATCTGAGACATGAAAAAGGGGACACAGCAATATGTGACCCAATTTCAAATGGTGTTTATTTTTATTTTTTTGACATTGGGTAAAAGTAGAGACTCAAAGCTACAAAATGGTATATCATACACTACAGCTGAGGAACAATGGGGGAAGTATTTCTCAAAAGTCTAACCTGAACTTTTGAGAAAATGGCCCTTGAATGTTTTGGTGCACCTGCTGGAGAGCTCTTGTTTGTCTAGACTTATTCAGCATAGTTCACAACCTCTTAGCAACCAGATATTTCAAGACTAAAAGTGGTGAAAGTAGTAGCCTACAATAAGGAAAACTTGAAAACTTCCTTGGCCTATATCCTAATCTGACTTTGAAAGTGTCCAGATCAAAATATTGTATAAATAGTTGTATTATTATGAGATGATGTTTACCCAGACACTTCTAAATTGTTGGGTCATGGGAAAGAAATGCTATAATCATCCCCAGACACACCTGGCTAACTTGATGGGTCATGTACTCATTTTCTTTCAAAGTGAAGTCTTTTGTTTAGACATATAGCTAGCTAGCTAGTTAATTAACCATAATCCCAACCCATAGCTACAGTACAAAGGGATTGGTATAGCTAGCCACCATCCATGAAGTATTGAGTATTAATCTGCAGGTAGCTTAAGCTAACCAACTAGGTTCAATGTTATCTAGCTAGCTAACATTAGGTAATAACTAGGAATGCAAATGGCTTCCTGAGACATTGATAATATTACTACTGTCGCTCCCTGACCTTAGAGAGACGTTTTATTTCTCTACTTTGTTAGGTCAGGGTGTGATGTCTCACACCAGAGCCGCCACCGCGGATAGAGGCCCACCCAGACCCTCCCCTATAGGTTCAGGTTTTGCGGCCGGAGTCCACACCTTTGGTGTTTGTGGCACTAAAGTCCTGTAAGCTTCACGGTTGTTTCTTTTGTTTGTTGTTTTGTTGGCGACATTTTAAATAAAAAGGAAAATGTACGCTCACCACGCTGCGCTTTGGTCTTCCTTCAACGACGGCCGTGACAACTACACAGATCATACACGTAATGTTCGCAGCTAGCTAAGCTAACAGTACACTTAAGCTTGTATTGAAAACTATTCCTGACAAAATTCTAAACTTATATCTGAAAATGTAGTTAGACTCTTACCTGTAGATACAGCTTGTTTAGCCTGTTGTTGTGTTAAGTCACTCCAGTCAACCATAAAGTAACTTTACTCCATGACAACTTTTTCCCACTTTGTCGATAGAGGCTGCAAAATTCTGGGAAGCAATGTTGTTGAGAGCAGTAGCAACACTTTTGCAGTTCTCTATGGCTAATGTTATATATTTTTAAAACAGCCGCAGTAGCAAGGATTATCTACTACACATACTGAGCAGCTCATGTGATAGACAGAAGCGTGCTACATGGCAGACCAATCCAAACTCCTCTCTCGGCATGTTCAGCCCATCCATTATCTCAGCCAATCATGGCTAGTGGGATGGTTCCTGACTTTTTCTGTGGCTAAACCAACTAGTCTCGTAGTTTAACAAGTGTATTTGTATTTACAGATGACACACACATTTGTTATTAAGGCACATGAAAGTTCACATGTTCCAGAAGGCATTTAGTTTACATACACATAGTTTCCTGAAACGAGTCACATATGACAGTGATGGTGGGAGCTGCTTCCTCGTCTGAGAAGATAAGGGAACACAGCAGTATGACGGTCGGAGTGGAACCCCGGGCTGGAGAGTTCTCCATGGGCTGGAGAATACACTTAAGGAAACATACTCGAAGGGCAATCTCATGAATAAAAGAGACAATCTGCTCAACAAATAGGCGACGAGCAGAAGACACTCTGGCATGACCTTAATGGGCATCCATAAGGTTGAAACTCCATCCCACAGACTCTGATCTGACTGAAAAGCAATGTGCCAACACGCTCTATGTGAAGTGACTGAGGATCAGAGAGCATGTTAAATGCAGCAACAAGGACATGATGAGGAGGATCATTGTCACTGTGTGAACACGAATGAGAGAGATTAGACACTGTACAGCTGATAGATATCAAATATGTGCCATGATCACAGTTTAAAAAGAAACTTTTTGCTCTTTTTGCCTAGGAAATGCAGATAAATAACATTGATTAGAACCAGGCATGCCAAGCCTGAATCCCGCTTGATGTTCAGACTTAAGTGAAACCCCTACGTCATTTATGCCTCCAAAACTTCTCTCCCCTTCTGCGCCTTGTTTTTTTCTCAACTCAAATCAGGGAAAATGCAGTGAAGCATGAAAGGAGTTCTGGGACAGAAAATGAAAGAAACATATTCAATTTCATTACAGTTATGAGCTTTCATTAAGGTCTGTTCTCCTGTGTACCTGAGAACGGAAGAAGTTTCAGAGAAAGCGACTGGGAGTCCACCATTTCAGCTCAGCAGGGATTTTTCTTTGGAACAAAATCTCTGGCATTATTACTTATATGAACAACCCAGACTTGCCTAGGGCTCTCCAGAATTTAGATTTGTGCTATGAGGCTCAGGTTGTTCTTTGTATCATTCTGAGAATAAATTGATTTTGTCACAGGAAATATTGGGTGTCTTTTTCAATCAGCGCTACTCAGCTCAGCCAGCGTTACTGGCTCCAAGCTCCAACACAAATGTTTTTCATCATGTTTGTCACTGGACACGGCCCGTATCGCTGTAGTTTCAGTCATGTGCAGTTAGATCTGACAGACCTGGTCACCTCAGCTAACCCACTCATGTTATCTCTCTTTCAGACTACAAACACTCTGCCTATCCTGGTCACCTCAGCTAACCCACTCATGTTATCTCTCTTTCAGACTACAAACACTCTGCCTATCCTGGTCACCTCAGCTAACCCACTCATGTTATCTCTCTTTCAGACTACAAACACTCAGTCTGTCCTGGTCACCTCAGCTAACCCACTCATGTTATCTCTCTTTCAGACCGCAAAAACTCTTGTCTGTCCTGGTCACCTCAGCTAACCCACTCATGTTATCTCTCTTTCAGACTACAAACACTCTGCCTATCCTGGTCACCTCAGCTAACCCACTCATGTTATCTCTCTTTCAGACTACAAACACTCAGTCTGTCCTGGTCACCTCAGCTAACCCACTCATGTTATCTCTCTTTCAGACTACAAACACTCAGTCTGTCCTGGTCACCTCAGCTAACCCACTCATGTTATCTCTCTTTCAGACTACAAACACTCTGCCTATCCTGGTCACCTCAGCTAACCCACTCATGTTATCTCTCTTTCAGACCACAAACACTCTGCTTGTCCTGGACATGCAGCTCATTTGCATATGCATAAGGCCATCAATCAGGACGTTTGAGAGCCCTGAAAGGAGACGAGTGAAGTAATGTCGTACCTGCTGGCATGCGAACAATGCTGTGTTGCCATAGAAACAGATCTCTCTACAAATGACCTTGCCTCCTCCTCTCTCCTATTTCAGCACCTCATTGAAAGGGGCTGTTGGCTCGCAGGGCCTGAGTGTTTGTGGATATGTAAAGTGTGTGCACCGACACTGGGACTGAGGGAGATTCTGGGCCGTGACTAAAATGTGTTTGTCAGAGAAATGACCTTGTCTTTCTCCCTCATTAATCAATGGAAGCTTGGTGTCAAACATCTGGTCTGTATCATCAGTTTTGCACACCTGTGTTTGCTATTCTGGTTAAACAAAAGTCCAGATAGATTCTCTGGTTTGGTGGCTTCGTAAAGGCCACCATGGCTTTTTTTTTTGCCTTTACCTCCCTTATCTCACCTCATTTGCTCACATCGTATATAGACTTGTTTCTACTGTATTATTGACTGTATGTTTGTTTTACTCCATGTGTAACTCTGTGTTGTTGAATGTGTCAAACTGCTTTGCTTTATCTTGGCCAGGTCGCAATTGCAAATGAGAACTTGTTCTCAACTTGTCTACCTGGTTAAATAAAGGTGAAATAAATTCAATTTTAAAATTTAAAAAAAGAGCTCAGTTGTTTTCAGTTGAGAAATAGAGTGAAAGGGCTTCTGTGACATCACCATTATCATTCTAATTTTATAGTTTTTTCCCCCACATCTTAGCGTGTGTGAATAAGAATGCCGTAGTTTTACAAATTACAACCATACCAGACGAAATATCCAGTTTGGTACAGTACACAGAATCATTTGTGACTTATGGTAGAGTTGTGCTGTCTTCTTTTACCCACCCAGCCTTCGTGGAGCTGGGCCCCAATCGTCATCAGTTATTTCCTGTCAGGGTATGCATGCACTGCACAGGTCTGTGCCACAGTCACGCGGGACCAGTATCCCCTGCATCTGCACTTCCTGCTCTGCCAAAACTTTCTTACTGTACCTGTTGAGCACCAGTAAAGAGCACTCCGGTGTCCCGTCCCAAGTGACCAAACCAACACCCCTTACCCCTTCTATGGGTGGATCCAGATACTCTTCCCACATTTTGTTGTTTTAGTATCGATAGTGTTTACATTAATATTGTTACAATTTGTATCATGCTCCTGTTAAACGCTGCAATATTTCATACACATTTTACACCATTCTAATCTAATATTCACAAGTGTACAAGGTGTCTTGTCTGGAAATCCCAGAGCTTTTGATCGGAGATTATGAGCTGTGTACAATCATCTCATGTTTTGCTTGTCTGTACAGTACACACATACGTCCACATTGATCCTGATGACTTTTCCTTTATGATTGATATGTCCCATAATTGTACTGTGATTACTATTCCTGATATCTTAAAGGTACAGTACAGTACACAACCCGTTGTCCTTTCTGAGACTGTCCCTTTCACGTTGTTTATCATTAATTCACTGCAGTTATCTATAATGAGCTCATTTTATTCATTTTTATTCCTACTTTTCAGCTGATTGCAAGAGATTGCATTCACAGCATTGTTTTAATTAGTTTTAATTAGAAAAACGTATTGGTTGATCCTTTTTGTTTCTTATCCTGAAGCTGAAACCATTGCTGTTGTTCTTCTCATTTCCTGTGATTTGTTTTGTCCTGGCACCCATGTCCACTCTACACATGACATTTTATTCACTTAGCAGACACTCTTATCCAGAACGACTTACAGGAGCAATTAGGGTTAAGTACTTTGCTCAAGGGCATATTGACAAACTTTTCACCTTTCGTTACTGGCCCAAGTCTCTTGACCGCAAGGCTACCAGCCACCTTGCGTAAACTAATGTAGATTTACCCACAGGTCTTCCTCGGACTGGCTGTCTCGACACATAGTTTAAGTACCCTTACTAAGGGATTGTTTATGAGATGCGGGAGGTTGTAGTTTTACCCACAGGTCTTCCTCGGACTGGCTGTCTCGACACATAGTTTAAGTACCCTTACTAAGGGATTGTTTATGAGATGCGGGAGGTTGTAGTTTTCACATTGACATGCAGCAGTGCAGCAACTATTAATTCTCTGTCCATCCACTCAGAACTGCCACCTTTTCCCTTCTCCCACCAACACATATACCTGGTGGTTGATCCTGTGTGTTTGTGATTGTTGTTAAGAGCAGAGTCATGTTCCATGTTATTGCTGACGCATTTCTCTTTCCAGAAAGCAGGGCTATTACGTTGACCGTATTTATGCCACACCAGCAGTCAGTCGTTGTCGTCACGGTAACTAGGCTTCTCCAAAACGGTGTTCTGATTCTGATGATGGTCATTAGTAGCCTGCCGAACTTGCTAATGGCCAGTTGCTAATGGCCGGTACTCAGCGCTCTATTGTGTCTCTAATCACTCTGACATCAATGCAAACGCAATTAAAAATCAAATCAAACACTTCATGAGAGCCCTGGCGTTCAGAGTTTGAGCGGAATAGGATCACCTGTTGCGAAGCGAGAACCAGCTCCTCATAGCTGGTTGATTCATGGAGTTAAATACATGTTCCTGTTGCGCAACATTTCTACAGGCTTTGCTATGCAATTGTGTGAGAAAAGAGTTGTGATGGCTTCTATTAAAAAGAGGAGGATTCCATCAACTTTCTATAGGCTAGGCCTACTATATTTATTTATCACTTTACCTAATATTAAGTACATTGCTTTTCTTTACAGCCTACTTGGCTGGCATGAAAATGAACCGCGATCCATTGGCTATTCAAGTACATAGTCTTTTCATCCCTCTGCCCCGTGTTCCGACAGGTGCATGATAACGGCCCATTCTAAATCAAAACTCATTTCACACAATTAATTTAGTATATGTAAAGACCTGTGCTTAATTCGTAAATCGGGAGGTGCCAGAACAAAATGTGAGATGGGGGGTGACCTGGAGAACTCTGAGGTACCGGAACACATGAGAAAAAAAAAGTCACCTTTTATAATAAAGTCATTTTTTACATCAAATCAAATCAAATTTTATTGGTCACATACACATGGTTAGCAGATGTTATTGGTCACATACACATGGTTAGCAGATGTTATTGGTCACATACACATGGTTAGCAGATGTTATTGGTCACATACACATAGTTAGCAGATGTTATTGGTCACATACACATGGTTAGCAGATGTTAATGGTCACATACACATAGTTAGCAGATGTTATTGGTCACATACACATAGTTAGCAGATGTTATTGGTCACATACACATAGTTAGCAGATGTTATTGGTCACATACACATGGTTAGCAGATGTTAATGGTCACATACACATAGTTAGCAGATGTTATTGGTCACATACACATGGTTAGCAGATGTTAATGGTCACATACACATAGTTAGCAGATGTTAATGGTCACATACACATGGTTAGCAGATGTTATTGGTCACATACACATAGTTAGCAGATGTTATTGGTCACATACACATAGTTAGCAGATGTTATTGGTCACATACACATGGTTAGCAAATGTTATTGGTCACATACACATGGTTAGCAGATGTTATTGGTCACATACACATGGTTAGCAGATGTTATTGGTCACATACACATGATTAGCAGATGTTATTGGTCACATACACATGGTTAGCAGATGTTATTGGTCACATACACATGGTTAGCAGATGTTAATGCGAGTGTAGAGAAATGCTTGTAGTGTCGCAAAATGTTTGTTCTTCTAGTTCTGACAGTGCAGTAATATCTAACGAGTAACAATTCCCCAACAACTACCTCATACACACAAATCTAAAGGAGTGAATGAGATATGTATGTATGATATATTATATGTACATATAAGTATATGGATGAGCGATGGCCGAGTGGCATAGGCAAGATGCAATAGATGGTATAAAATACAGTATATACATATATACATGTGATATGAATAATGTAAGATATGTAAACATGATTAAAGTGGCATTGTTTAAAGTGACTAGTGATCCATTTATTAAAGTGTCCAGTAATTGGTGTCCAGTAATTGGGTCTCAATATAGGCAGCAGGCTCTCGGAGTTAGTGATTGCTGTTTAGCAGTCTGATGGCCTTGAGATAGAAGCTGTTTTTCAATCTCTCGGTCCCAGCTTTGATGCGCCTGTACTGAGCTCACCTTCTGGGTGATAGCGGGGTGAACAGGCAGTGGCGAAGTGAAGTGGAGATGTTGTTTCCCACCTTCACCACCTGGGGGTGGCCCGTCAAAGTCCAGGACCCAGTTGCACAGGGCGGGGTTGAGACCCAGGGCCTCCAGTTTGATGATGAGCTTGGAGGGTACTATGGTGTTGAATGCTGAGCTGTAGTCAATGAACAGCATTCTTACATAGGTATTCCTCTTGTCCAGATGGGATAGGGCAGTGTGCTGTGTGATGGCGATTGCATCATCTATGGACCTGTTGGGACGGTATGCGAACTGAAGTGGGTCTAGGGTGGCCGGTAGGGTGGAGGTGACATGATCCTTGACTAGCCTCTCAAAGCACTTCATGATGACAGAAGTGAGTGCTACAGGGCGGTAGTCGATTAGTTCAGTTGTCTTTGCCTTCTTGGGTACAGCAACAATGGTGGCCATCTTAAAGCATGTGGGAACTACAGACTGGGATAGGGAGCGGTTTAAATATGTCCGTAAACACACCAGCTAGCTGGTCCTGCGCATGCTCTGAGGACGTGGCTAGGGATGCCGTCTGGGACAGCAGCCTTGCGAGGGTTAACACATTTAAATGTTTTACTCACGACAGCCATGGAGAAGGAGGGGGACCCACCATGACAGGAGACTGGCAGAATCTTTTTTAATATCGCACAAATTATCGAAATTCTTTAACAAACTAAGAATCTGAGATCTATAAAAACAACCTTGTCTTGAATCCGCCAATAGCCAGTAATCAATAGCCCAGGTGTGTGGAGACACATTTTGTAGGCTACAATATGAGGAGGAAATGATAGTCCTAAAAAATGCTTTCTATTTTCACTGACTCTGATGCGCAGCTCGCTCGCCGGTGATGGTCGATGCGTTCGTGTCAAAAAGCTGATCTCTCCCTCTCTTTCTCACTCTCTCTCTCTCTCTCATTTTACTTTGTCAAACAATATTTGAAAGTCAGTGGAAGCTGCTGAGAGGAGTACGGCTCATAATAATGACCGGGATGGAGTCAATGGAATGGTATCAAACACATGGTTTTCATGTTTGATACCATTCATTCCGTTCCAGACATTATTATGAGCCGTCCTCCCCTCAGCAGCCTCCACTGTTGAAAGTTGATCAAATATTTTAGTAGCCTACAAACTGATATAGTCTTCTCTTTTCAGCAGGAGCCATTTGCTTTCCAACCTGTGTTTTCACATGATTGTATTTGAAATATTGCTAAAGGCCTGTTTTGTCTGCATGCTGTTCGCTGACAGATTTGCCACGCATTCCCGACTCTAGGCATGCCTTATTATTGGGTTACATACCATTCACAGCTAGGCTATATGTAAAGAAGTTGGCGATATATACAGACCAGATTAAATTGAGAATACTGGGCGAGAATATTATCAAGTGCTCATCAAATTGTGAATGAGAGACTGACAGCCTGCGAGAGAAACAGAGCAGAGCGCTTCCCTTTCAAGCAACTTTATTCAAATCATAATTTGTTGCATCATTTAACCTTAGAATGTATTAGAAAACAGAAAAAATAGCCAAACATTTGTATCACATCTAAAGTTGCATAAATAACTCAGAATGAAGTATATAGGAGGACCTGTTTATTTGTTAAACACTCAACACAGAATAGCCGCATGTGCGCACTCCCTCAAATCGTTTGGGGAAAAATATGACTATTTTTAATATGTAGATGTTCTGAAGGTCCATATCAGTGGCTTGTAGGCTAGGCATAGCAGCCGGAGATACGAAACACATTTACAGATCAAATGCGTTGGTACCCTGGCAGCTCATTGAAATAATGCTTCATTCCTCCTGAAAAGTGATGAAATTAAAAGCTATGTTATCATGTATACTTGCATGCCTTTGGTTTGTCATAGAATAAAGAAGCTGTGAAAGGATATTTTAAAAAAAAAATTTTTAATTTTATTTCACCTTTATTTAACCAGGTAGGCTAAGAACAAGTTCTCATTTACAACTGCGACCTGGCCAAGATAAAGCATAGCAGTGTGAGCAGACAACACAGAGTTACACATGGAATAAACAAATTAACAAGTCAATAACACAGTAGAAAACAAAGGGGGAGTCTATATACAATGTACAATGTGTGCAAAAGGCATGAGGAGGTAGACGAATAGTTACAATTTTGCAGATTAACACTGGAGTGATATATGATCAGATGGTCATGTACAGGTAGAGATATTGGTGTGCAAAAGAGCAGAAAAGTAAATAAATAAAAACAGTATGGGGATGAGGTAGGTGAAAATGGGTGGGCTATTTACCAATAGACTATGTACAGCTGCAGCGATCGGTTAGCTGCTCAGATAGCTGATGTTTGAAGTTGGTGAGGGAGATAAAAGTCTCCAACTTCAGCGATTTTTGACAGAGAAAGTCACAGGCAGCAGAGTACTGGAACTGAGGTGTTGGCTTTAATGATCAGTGAGATACACCTGCTGGAGCGCGTGCTACGGATGGGTGTTGCCATCGTGACCAGTGAACTGAGATAAGGCGGAGCTTTACCTAGCATGGACTTGTAGATGACCTGGAGCCAGTGGGTCTGGCGAATGTAGCTAGAGCATACAAGTCGCAGTGGTGGGTGGTATAAGGTGCTTTAGTGACAAAACGGATGGCACTGTGATATACTGCATCCAGTTTGCTGAGTAGAGTGTTGGAAGCCATTTTGTAGATGACATCGCCGAAGTCGAGGATTGGTAGGATAGTCAGTTTTACTAGGGTAAGCTTGGCGGCGTGAGTGAAGGAGGCTTTGTTGCGGAATAGAAAGCCGACTCTCTTGATTTGATTTTTGATTGGAGGTGTTTGATATGAGTCTGGAAGGAGAGTTTGCAGTCTAGCCAGACACCTAGGTACTTATAGATGTCCACATATTCAAGGTGGAACCATCCAGGGTGGTGATGCTAGTCGGGCATGCGGGTGCAGGCAGCGATCGGTTGAAAAGCATGCATTTGGTTTTACTAGCGTTTAAGAGGAGTTGGAGGCCACGGAAGGAGTGTTGTATGGCATTGAAGCTTGTTTGGAGGTTAGATAGCACAGTGTCCAATGACGGGCCGAAAAACATATAGAATGGTGTCGTCTGCGTAGGATCAGGAATTCATTGATATATGAATTATTGCTTATTCTACAAAGATATTCTAAAAGACCTGGACACATTTGTTAGTACCCCTTAGAAAAGATAATAAATAATTGAATTATAGTGATATTTCAAACTAATTCGTTTCTTTAATTAGTATCACACGTCTCCAATCTTGTAATCAGTCATTCAGCCTATTTAAATGGAGTAAAGTAGTCACTGAGCTGTTTGGTATCATTGTGTACACCACACTGAACATGGACCAGAGAAAGCTAAGGAGAGATTTGTCTGAGGAGAAAATAATAGACATTGCAATGTAAAGGTAAAGGCTACAAGACCATCTCCAAGCAGCTTGATGTTCCTGTGACAAGAGTTGCAAATATTATCAAGAAGTTTCAGGTTCATGGAACTGTAGCTAACCTTCCTGGGCGCGGCCGCATGAGGAAAATCGATCACAGACTCAACAGAAGGATAGTGTGAATGGTAGAAAAAGAACCAAGGATAACTGTCAAAGAGATACAAGCTGAACTCCAAGGTGAAGGGACGTCAGTTTCTGATCGATTGCTTTTTGAGCAGAAGAAGACCCAGAAGTGCTACACGTTTGAAAGAAAAACATAAAAAAATCCAGACTGGAATTTGCTAAAATTTGCTAAAGCCACAATCCTTCTGGGAGAATGTCCTTTGGACAGATGAGTCAAAACTGGAGTTCTATGTTCACAGCCGGAAAGAAATGAAGCTTTCAAAGTAAAGAACACCATACCTACCTACAGTGAAACATGGAGGAGGCTCAGTTATGTTTTGGGGCTGCTTTGCTGCGCCTGGCACAGAGTGCCTTGAATCTGTGTAGGGCACAATGAAATCTCAAGACTATCAAGGCATTCTGGCGCGAAACGTACTGCCCGGTGTCCGAAAGCTCTTTCTCAGTCGCAGGTCATGGGTCCTCCAACAGGATAATGACCCAAAACACACAGCTAAAAGCACCCAGGAATGGATAAGAACAAAACATTGGACTATTCTGAAGTCACCTTCTATGAGTCCTGATCTGAATCTTGTCGAACATCTATGGAAAGAGCTGAAACTTGCAGTCTGGAGAAGGCACCCATCAAACGTGAGACAGCTGGAGCAGTTTGCTCAGGAAGAGTGGGCCAAACTACCTGTTAACAGGTGCAGAAGGCACCCATCAGACCTGAGACAGCTGGAGCAGTTTGCTCAGGAAGAGTGGGCCAAACTACCTATTAACAGGTGCAGAAGGCACCCATCAAACCTGAGACAGCTGGAGCAGATTCCTCAGGAAGAGTGGGCCAAACTACTTGTTAACAGGTGCAGAAGGCACCCATCAAACCTGAGACAGCTGGAGCAGATTGCTCAGGAAGAGTGGGCCAAACTACCTGTTAACAGGTGCAGAAGGCACCCATCAAACCTGAGACAGCTGGAGCAGATTGCTCAGGAAGAGTGGGCCAAAACTACCTGTTAACAGGTGCAGAAGTCACCCATCAAACCTGAGACAGCTGGAGCAGTTTGCTCAGGAAGAGTGGGCCAAACTACCGATTAACAGGTGCAGAAGGCACTCATCAAACCTGAGACAGCTGGAGCAGATTCCTCAGGAAGAGTGGGCCAAACTACCTGTTAACAGGTGCAGAAGGCACCCATCAAACCTGAGACAGCTGGAGCAGATTGCTCAGGAAGAGTGGGCCAAACTACCTGTTAACAGGTGCAGAAGGCACCCATCAAACCTGAGACAGCTGGAGCAGATTGCTCAGGAAGAGTGGGCCAAAACTACCTGTTAACAGGTGCAGAAGTCACCCATCAAACCTGAGACAGCTGGAGCAGTTTGCTCAGGAAGAGTGGGCCAAACTACCTGTTAACAGGTGCAGAAGTCCCATTGAGAGATACAGAAAACATTTGATTGCAGTGATTGCCTCTAAAGGTTGTGCAACAAAATATTAGGTTAAGGTTCCCATCATTTTTGTCCATGCCATTTTCATTTGTTTTATTATTTACAATAATATAATTATTTACAATAATAATATCTACAGCGGGGCAAAAAAGTATTTAGTCAGCCACCAATTATAGAAGTTCTCCCACTTACGAAGATGAGAGAGGCCTGTAATTTTCATCATAGGTACACTTCAACTATGACAGACAAAATGAGAAGAAAAAAAATCCAGAAAATCACATTGTATGATTTTTAATGAATTTATTTGCAAATTATGGTAGAAAATAAGTATTTGGTCACCTACAAACAAGCAAGATTTCTGGCTCTCACAGACCTGTAACTTCTTCTTTAAGAGGCTCCTCTGTCCTCCACTCGTTACCTGTATTAATAGAACCTGTTTGAACTTGTTATCAGTATAAAAGACACCTGTCCACAACCTCAAACAGTCACACTCCAAACTCCACTATGGCCAAGACAAAAGACCTGTCAAAGGACACCAGAAACAAAATTGTAGGGCCGCACCAGGCTGGGAAGACTGAATCTGCAATAGGTAAGCAGCTTGGTTTGAAGAAATCAACTGTGGGAGCAATTATTAGGAAATGGAAGACATACAAGACCACTGATAATCTCCCTCGATCTGGGGCTCCACGCAAGATCTCACCCCGTGGGGTCAAAATGATCACAAGAACGGTGAGCAAAAATCCCAGAACCACACGGGGGGACGTAGTGAATGACCTGCAGAGAGCTGGGGCCAAAGTAACAAAGCCTACCATCAGTAACACACTACGCCACCAGGGACTCAAATTCTGCAGTGCCAGACGTGTCCCCCTGCTTAAGCCAGTACATGTCCAGGCCCGTCTGAAGTTTGCTAGAGAGCATTTGGATGATCCAGAAGAAGATTGGGAGAATGTCATATGGTCAGATGAAACCAAAATATAACTTTTTGGTAAAAACTCAACTCGTCGTGTTTGGAGGACAAAGAATGCTGAGTTTCATCCAAAGAACACCATACCTACTATGAAGCATGGGGGTGGAAACATCATGCTTTGGGGCTGTTTTTCTGCAAAGGGACCAGGACGACTGATCCGTGTAAAGGAAAGAATGAATGGAGCCATGTATCGTGAGATTTTGAGTGAAAACCTCCTTCCATCAGCAAGGGCATTGAAGATGAAACGTGGCTGGGTCTTTCAGCACGACAATGATCCCAAACACCGAAGCAACGAAGGAGTGGCTTCGTAAGAAGCATTTCAAGGTCCTGGAGTGGCCTAGCCAGTCTCCAGATCTCAACCCCATAGAAAATCTTTGGAGGGAATTGAAAGTCCGTGTTGCCCAGCAACAGGCCCAAAACATCACTGCTCTAGAGGAGATGTGCATGGAGGAATGGGCCAAAATACCAGCAACAGTGTGTGAAAACCTTGTGAAGACTTACAGAAAACGTTTGACCTCTGTCATTGCCAACAAAGGGTATATAACAAAGTATTGAGATAAACTTTTGTTATTGACCAAATACTTATTTTCCACCATAATTTGCAAATAAATTCATTAAAAATCCTACAATGTGATTTTCTGGATTCTTTTTCTAATTTTGTCTGTCATAGTTGAAGTGTACCTATGATGAAAATTATAGGCCTCTCTCATCTTTTTAAGTGGGAGAACTTGCACAATTGGTGGCTGACTAAATACTTTTTTGCCCCACTGTAAAGCCAGGTCTGACTCCTATTAAATATGGAATAAACAATGGTGGATGCAAATCAGTTTAGTCAGTTTCATGTTATTTAAAAGAAAATTGTGCCTTCTTCATTTTTTGTTGACGGGAACCAGCAAATTTGAGCACGTCTGTATGTTAGTTAATGGTCAATTACCGTGAGACCGGCAGTTATTTGAATGACAATCACCAGCTGACAAAATATCATGACCACCACAGCCCTACTCCCCCACCCCCCTCAAACTTCACATAATATTATCACTTGAAATATTATTTATTTAAATTCCTGCTCCCCAACACTGCTTCATGCTCCCCGGTTTTCAATTCATCCTATACAAGCCATGGGGTGTTTTGACATATAACCTGGACCATTGGTATATCTCATCTCTTTATTTCTGTTTATGTGTCATTTCTCACTCTTTCACATCTCTCTGACAATGGAACACATCGACCGGTCAGACAAATGTGTCATAATGAAAATTACATCTTTGCTCCATTTCCCACCATTGATCTCATTGTTTATCTTCAGATCTGCATAGTTGGTTTTCTCTTGGTTTTATTCCTGGAGTTTCTAATATAGCTCTTTGTATATAGTGTGGGTTCTGAGCTTGCATATGGTGCCCTTTATCTCAGATCCTGTTTTTAAGGAAATGCAAACATTAACACACCTAAATGTCACTTCTCCTTTTTATGCCTGCTTTAGCTTGCCAACCCCAAGAAATCTCCTAGAATAAAATGTCTGGGTTAACTGTGTTGTTGCTGTTCTCAGGGAGCTTCACGCTGGCGGAGCTGGGAGTGAGTGACCAACAGGCCCAGACCCAGACCCAGCACCAGGCTGCCTACCACTCCTCTCACTCGGAGCTGGGCTTGCTGCAGCGGGGCTACTCCCTCAGCGCCGGCTCCGATGCAGACTCCGACCCGGAGGGGGCCATGTCCCCGGAGCGCGCCGTACAGCTGTGGGGGGGTCACGCGATCAAGTCTCGCCGCAGCTCCGGCCTCTCCAGCAGGGAGAACTCAGCCCTCACACTCACCGACTCCGACAACGAACACAAGTCTGACGACGAGTCAGGTAGGACAGAGATTGGGGGAGGGACATAATTATGAAGCTGAGAGGGAAATGTGGTGGGGGTGGAAGTCTTCATCCCTCTATCCCCCTACCTAAAACTATCTAACTACTACCAAATACTACCTAACCCCTACCTAATACTACCTAATACTACCCGACCCCTACCTAATACTATTTAACTACTACCTAATACTACCTAATACTACCTAACCCCTACCAAATACTACCTAATACTACCTGACACCTACCTAATACAACCTAATACTACCGGACCCCTACCCAATACTACCTAATACTACCTAACCCCTACCTAATACTATCTGACCCCTACCTAATACTACGTAATAGTATCTACCCACTACCCAATACTACCTAAGACTACCTAACCCCTACCTAATACTACCTAATACTACCTAACCCCTACCTAATACTACCTAATCTCTACCTAATACAACATAACCCCTACCTAATACTACCTAACCCCTACCAAATACCACCTAATACTACCTAACCCCTACCTAATACTACCTAACCCCTACCCAATACTACCTAATACTACCTAACCCCTACCTAATACTACCTAATACTACCTAACCCCTACCTAATACTACCCAATACTACCTAATACTACCTAACCCCTACCTAATACTACCTAATACTACCTAACCCCTACCTAATACTACCTAACCCCTACCTAATACTACCTAACCCCTACCTAATACTACCTAATACTATCTACCCCCTACCTAATACTGCCTAATACTATCTACCCCCTACCTAATACTACCTAACCCCTACCTAATACTACCTAACCCCTACCAATCCCTACCCAATACTGCCTAACCCCTACCTAATACTACCTAAACACTGCCTAATACTACCTAAACCCCACCTAATACTACCTAACCCCTACCTAATACTGTCTAGCCCTTACCTAATACTACCTAACCCCTACCTAATACTACCTAACCCCTACCTAATACTATCTAACCCCTACCTAATACTACCTAATCCCTACCTAATACTACCTAACCCCTACCTTATCTACCTAATACTATCTAACCCCCTACCTAATACTACCTAATACTACCTAACCCCTACCTAATACTACCTAATACTATCTAACCCCCTAATACTACCTACCTAATGCTACCTAATACTATCTAATACTACCTAATACTACCTACTAATTTCTAACCCCTACCTAATACTACCTAACCCCTACCTAATACTACCTAACCCCTACCTAATACTACCTAACCCCATACCTAATACTACCTAACCCCTACCTAATACTACCAAATACTATCTAACCCCTACCTAATACTACCTAATACTTTCTAACCCCATACCTAATACGATCTAACCCCTACCTAATACTACCTAATACTTTCTAACCCCTACATAATACGACCAAATACTATCTAACCCCTACCTATTACTACCTAATACTTTCTAACCCCTACCTAATACTACCTAACCCCTACCTAATACTACCTAACCCCTACCTAATCCTGCCTAACCCCCTACCTAATACTACCTAACCCCTACCTAATACTACCTAACCCCTACCTAAATACTACCTAACCCTACCCAAACCCCTACCTACTACCTAATACACCTATCTAACCCCTACCTAATACTATCAAACCCCCTACCTAAGACTACCTAATACTACCTAACCCCTACCTAATACTACCAAACCCCTACCTAATACTACATAACCCCTACCTAATACTACCTAATACTATCTACTGCCCCTACCTAATACTGCCTAATACTATCTACCCCTACCTACCTAATACTGCCCTAATACTACCTAACCCCTACCTAATACTACCTAACCCCTACCTAATACTACCTAACCCCTACCAATCCCTACCCAATACTGCCTAACCCCTACCTAATACTACCTAAACACCCCTGCCTAAATACTACCTAAACCCCACCTAATACTACTACCTAACCCCTAACCCCTACCTAATACTGTCTAGCCCCCCTACCTAATACTACCTAATCCCTACCTAATACTACCTAACCCCTACCTAATCTACTACCTAACCCTACCTAATACTACCTAACCCCTACCTAATATCTACCTAACCCCTACCTATCTAACCCCTACCTAATACTACCTAATACTACCTAACCCCTACCTAATACTACCTAATACTATCTAACCCCCACCTAATGCTACCTAATGCTATCCTAATACTACCCCTAATACTAACCCCTACCTAAAACCCCTATTTCTAACCCCCCTAACCTAATACTATCTAACCCCTACCTAATACTACCTAACCCCTACCTAATACTACCTAACCCCATACCTAATACTACCTAACCCCCCCTACCTAATACTACCAAATACTATCTAACCCCTACCTAATACTACCTAATACTTTCTAACCCCATACCTAATACGATCTAACCCCTACCTAATACTACCTAATACTTTCTAACCCCTACATAATACTACCAAATACTATCTAACCCCTACCTATTACTACCTAATACTTTCTAACCCCTACCTAATACTACCTAACCCCTACCTAATACTACCTAACCCCTACCTAATCCTGCCTAACCCCTACCTAATACTACCTAACCCCTACCTAATACTACCTAACCCCTACCCAATACTACCTAATACAATCTAACCCCTACCTAATACTATCAAACCCCTACCTACTACTACCTAATACTACCTAACCCCTACCTAATACTACCAAACCCCTACCTAATACTACCTAACCCCTACCTAATACTACCAAACCCCTACCTAATACTACCTAACCCCTGCCTAATACTACCTATGAGATTAAGAATGTACAATGGTTAAAAGTGTGTAGTAAGGATTATCCTGAAATGTCACTAAGTTTGTTTATGAAATTATTAATGAGTATAGCTGATAAGCATACCCCTTTAACAAAATGCACTGAGAGGTCAAATGGTGCCCCATGGATTGATGATGAGCTGAGAAATGTAATGATTCAAAGTTATAATGCCAAAAAAGTAGCAGATAAATCTGGTACTTTGTTTGATAAGCAAAGTTATTGTAAATTAAGAAATCTTGTGTAACGGTTTTCTTCCGTTGAAGGAGAGGACCAAAATGCAGCATGATTAGTGTTCAACATATTTAATATAGCCGATAAACGAGAACACTACAAAATACAAAACAGTCCTATCTGGTGCAATGACACAAAGACAGAAGACAACCACCCACAAAGTACCCACAGAATATGGCTGCATAAATATGGTTCCCAATCAGAGACAACAATAGACAGCTGCCTCTAATTGAGAACCAATCTTGGCAACCATAGACTTACAAGCTACCTAGAAAGGAAACAGCCCCATAAACATACAAAAAACCCTAGACCAGGCAAAACACAAAAATCCCTCATGTCACACCCTAACCCTAACCAAAATAATAAAGAAAACAAAGAATAACTAAGGCCAGGGCCTGACATCTTGTGACCAAGCTCAACGAAGGGATTCTATCAGCACAAAATTGATGAAGTAAAGGATGATGGGAAAAAACTGGAAAACGTTGAACACTATTATGGGTAGGAATTCAAACATGTCTGCCTGTTTTATTGACTCATAGGGTATATTTATTACAACTTCACACGACATCGTAAAACTACTTTAATTAATATTTTACAGGCAAAGTGGACAAGTTGAGGAATGATATGATTCCAACTGATGGCTCCATGTCATACACCCTTATAAAAGACTGGATCATGAAGGAGAGGCAATGCAGGTTAAAATTTCATGACGTAGAAAGGGAAGCGGTAGAAAGGATGCTGTTGTCTCCTTCGGATGACATGTCGCCTGGTACAGCTTATCTAGACGCCAAATTGCTATCTAGTCTTCTGATTTTCTTTAGGAATGTTATATTTAAAATAAAAAAAACACGGTATTTTTCAGTCCAATTAGTACATACTAGCAACGCGCATAACCACCAAACCAGACAGGCAAATCCAGGGCAGCTAAAACAACTCAAGTGTAACGGTTTTCTAGGTGTGAAGGAGAGTCGGACCAAAATGTGGCGTGTAGATTGCGATCCATGTTTAATGAACAAACGTAAAACACGAATCAATATTCAACACTACAAAACAAAGAACGTACCGAAAACCGAAACAGCCTCTACTCGTGTAAACTAACACAGAGACAGGAACAAGGACACTAAGGACAATCACCCACAAAACACAACACAAAACAGGCTACCTAAATATGGTTCCCAATCAGAGACAATGACTAACACCTGCCTCTGATTGAGAACCATATCAGGCCAAACATAGAAATAGACAAACCAGACACACAACATAGAATGCCCACCCAGCTCACGTCCTGACCAACACTAAAACAAGGAAAACACATACGAATGATGGTCAGAACGTGACATCAAGCCAAGGACAAATCTCCTTAAATCTACAGTTTTATATAGAGCTATAGCTGAATGGAACATTTTACCAATCCATATTTCTCAGGCAAAAAGTAAATCCACCTTCAAGAAAAAAATAAAAGAACATCTAATGTGACAGACCATATGACTGGACAGGAAATAGACAGAACATCTAATGTGATAGACCATATGACTGGACAGGAAATAGACAGAACATCTAATGTGATAGACCATATGACTGGACAGGAAATAGAAAGAACATCTAATGTGATAGACCATATGACTGGACAGGAAATAGAAAGAACATCTTATGTGACAGACCATATGACTGGACAGGAAATAGACAGAACATCTAATGTGACAGACCATATGACTGGACAGGAAATAGAAAGAACATCTAATGTAATAGACCATATGACTGGACAGGAAATAGAAAGAACATCTTATGTAATAGACCATATGACTGGATAGGAAGTAAAAGAAGATCTAATGTGATAGACCATATGACTGGACAGGAAATAGAAAGAACATCTAATGTGATAGACCATATGACTGGACAGGAAATAGAAAGAACATCTAATGTGATAGACCATATGACTGGACAGGAAATAGACAGAACATCTAATGTGATTGACCATATGACTGGACAGGAAATAGAAAGTATCAACTGAATGTTAAATGTGTTTCCTGTCAGGTATTTTAATGATCTGTATTGTCCACTTGTTGAATGTTTGTAAAGTCTTGATTGTGGTTGTTTGTAATGTCTTGTTAATTTGGTGTTGGAACCAGGAAGATTAGCAAGCGTTACGGCGTTAGCTAAAGAGGATCCTAATAAAAAGTACTAAAATTACTAAAAACTACCTAATACTACCTAACCCTCCCTAATACTACCTAATACTACCTAACCCCTACCTAATACTAGCAAATACTATCTAACCCCTACCTAATACTACCTAATACTATCTAACCCCAACCTAATACTATCTAACCCCTGCCTAATACTACCTAATACTATCTAACCCCTACCTAATATTATCTAACCTCTACCTAATATTATCTAACCCATACCTAATAATATCTAACCCCTACCTAATACTACCTAACCCCTAACTAATTCTATCTAACCTCTACCTAATACTACCTAACCCCTACCTAATACTAACTAACCCCTACCTAATACTACCTAACCCCTACCTAACACCTACCTAATTCTATCTAACCTCTACCTAATACTACCCAACCCCTACCTAATACTACCTAATACTACTTAATACTACCTAACCCCGACCTAATAGTACCTAACCCCTACCTAATACTAACTAATACGGTCTAACCCCTGCCTAATACTACCTAACCCCTAACTAATACTGTCTAACCCCTACCTAATACTACCTAACCCCTACCAAATACTATCTAACCCCTACCTAATACTACCTAACCACTACCCAATACTACCTAACCCCTACCTAATACTACCTAATACTATCTAACCCCTACCTAATACTATCTAACCTCTACCTAATAATATCTAATACTAACTAATACTACCCAACCCTTACCTAATATTACCTAACCCCTACCTAATACTACCTAATTCTATCTAACCTCTACCTACTACTACCTAATACAATCTAACCCCTACCTAATACTATCTAACTCCTACCTAATACTTCCTAACCCCTACCTAATACTACCTAGTACGATCTAACCCCTACCCAATACTACCTAATACTACCTAACCCCTACCTAATACTATCTAACCCATACCTAATACTATCTAACCCCTACCTAATACTACCTAATACTACCTAACCCCTACCTAATAATACCTAACCCCTACCTAATACCATCTAACCCCTACCTAATACTACCTAACCCCTACCTAATACTACCTAGCCCCTACCTAATACTACCTAACCCCTACCTAATAATACCTAACCCCTACCTAATACCATCTAACCCCTACCTAATACTACCTAACCCCTACCTAATACTACCTAACCCCTACCCAATACTACCTAATACTACCTAACCCCTACCTAATACTACCTACCCTACCTAATACTACCTAACCCCTACCTAATACTACCTAACCCCTACCTAATACTACCTAGCCCCTACCTAATACTACCTAACCCCTACCTAATACTATATAACCCCTACCTAATACTACCTAACCTCTACCTAATACTACCTGATGCTACCTAACCCCTACCTAATACTACCTAACCCCTACCTAATACTACCTAACCCCTACCTAATACTACCTAATACTACCTAACCCCTACCTAATACTACCTAACCCCTACCTAATACTACCTAATACTATCTAACCCCAACCTAATACTATCTAACCCCTGCCTAATACTACCTAATACTATCTAACCCCTACCTAATATTATCTAAACTCTACCTAATATTATCTAACCCATACCTAATAATATCTAACCCCTACCTAATACTACCTAATACTACCTAACCCCTGATTAATTCTATCTAACCTCTACCTAATACTACCTAACCCCTACCTAATACTATTTAATACTACCTAACCCCTACCTAATACTAACTAACCCCTACCTAATACTACCTAACCCCTACCTAACGCCTACCTAATTCTATCTAACCTCTACCTAATACTACCCAACCCCTACCTAATACTACCTAATACTACTTAATACTACCTAACCCCTACCTAATAGTACCTAACCCCTACCTAATACTAACTAATACGGTCTAACACCTGCCTAATACTACCTAACCCCTAACTAATACTGTCTAACCCCTACCTAATACTACCTAACCCCTACCAAATACTATCTAACCCCTACCTAATACTACCTAACCACTACCCAATACTACCTAACCCCTACCTAATACTACCTAATACTATCTAACCCCTACCCAATACTACCTAACCCCTACCCAATACTACCTAATACTACCTAACCCCTACCTAATACTACCTAATACTATCTAACCTCTACCTAATAATATCTAACACTAACTAATACTACCCAAACCCTACCTAATATTACCTAACCCCTACCTAATACTACCTAATTCTATCTAACCTCTACCTACTACTACCTAATACAATCTAACCCCAACCTAATACTATCTAACTCCTATCTAATACTTCCTAATACTACCTAGTACGATCTAACCCCTACCCAATATTACCTAATACTACCTAACCCCTACCTAATACTATCTAACCCCTACCTAATACTATCTAACCCCTACCTAATACTACCTAATACTACCTAACCCCTACCTAATAATACCTAACCCCTACCTAATACCATCTAACCCCTACCTAATACTACCTAATACTATCTAACCCCTACCTAATACTACCGAATACTACCTAACCCCTACCTAATACTACCTAGCCCCTACCTAATACTACCTAACCCCTACCTAATAATACCTAACCCCTACCTAATACCATCTAACCCCTACCTAATACTACCTAGCCCCTACCTAATACTACCTAACCCCTACCCAATACTACCTAATACTACCTAACCCCTACCTAATACTATCTAACCCCTACCTAATACTACCTAATACTATCTAACCCCTACCTAATACTACCTAATACTATCTAACCCCTACCTAATACTACCTAATACTACCTAACACCTACCTAATACTATCTAATCCCTACCTAATACTGTCTAACCCCTACCTAATACTACCTAACCCCTACCTAATAATACCTAACCCCTACCCTAATACCATCTAACCCCTACCTAATACTACCTAGCCCCTACCTAATACTACCTAACCCCTACCCAATACTACCTAATACTACCTAACCCCTACCTAATACTAACTAATACTATTTAACCCCTACCTAATACTACCTAATACTACCTAACACCTACCTAATACTATCTAATCCCTACCTAATACTGTCTAACCCCTACCTAATACTACCTAATACTACCTAACCCCTACCTAATAATACCTAACCCCTACCTAATACCATCTAACCCCTACCTAATACTACCTAGCCCCTACCTAATACTACCTAACCCCTACCCAATACTACCTAATACTACCTAACCCCTACCTAATACTACCTAACCCCTACCTAATACTACCTAACCCCTACCTAATACGACCTAACCCCTACCTAATACTACCTAATACTACCTAACCCCTACCTAATACTACCTAGCCCCTACCTAATACTACCTAACCCCTACCTAATACTACCTAACCCCTACCCAATACTACCTAATACTACCTAACCCCTACCTAATACTATCTAACCCCTACCTAATACTGTCTAACCCCTACCTAATACTACCTAATACTATCTAACCCCTACCTAATACTACCTAATACTATCTAACCCCTACCTAATACTACCTAATACTACCTAACACCTACCTAATACTATCTAATCCCTACCTAATACTGTCTAACCCCTACCTAATACTACCTAATACTACCTAACCCCTACCTAATAATACCCTAACCCCTACCTAATACCATCTAACCCCTACCTGGCCCTACCTAGCCCCTGCCTAATACTACCTAACCCCTACCCAATACTACCTAATACTACCTAACCCCTACCTAATACTATCTAATACTATCTAACCCCTACCTAATACTACCTAATACTACCTAACACCTACCTAATACTATCTAATCCCTACCTAATACTGTCTAACCCCTACCTAATACTACCTAATACTACCTAACCCCTACCTAATAATACCTAACCCCTACCTAATACCATCTAACCCCTACCTAATACTACCTAGCCCCTACCTAATACTACCTAACCCCTACCCAATACTACCTAATACTACCTAACCCGTACCTAATACTACCTAACCCCTACCTAATACTACCTAACCCCTACCTAATACTACCTAACCCCTACCTAATACTACCTAACCCCTACCTAATACTACCTAGCCCCGACCTAATACTACCTAACCCCTACCTAATACTATATAACCCCTACCTAATACTACCTAATACTACCTAACACCTGCCTAATACTACCTAACCCCTACCTAATACTACCTAACCCCTGCCTAATACTACCTAATACTACCTAACCCCTACCTAATACTACCTAACCCCTACCTGCCCCCCTACCTAATACTACCTAACCCCTACCTAATACTACCTAATACTACCTAACCCTACCTATTACTACCTAACCCTACCTAACCCCTACCTAATACTACCTAACCCCTACCTAATACTACCTAATGCTACCTAACCCCTACCTAATACTACCTAACCCCTACCTACCCCCTACCTAATACTACCTAACCCCTACCTAATACTACCTAATACTACCTAACCCTACCTAATACTACCTAACCCCTACCTAACCCCTACCTAATACTACCTAACCCCTACCTAATACTACCTAATACTACCTAACCCCTACCTAATACTACCTAACCCCTACCTAATACTGCCTGTACTACCTAACCCCTACCTAATACTAACCCCTACCTAATACTACCTAACCCCTGCCTAATACTACCTAACCCCTGCCTAATACTACCTAACCCCTACCTAATACTACCTAACCCTGCCTAATACTACCTAACCCTGCCTAATACTACCTAACCCTACCTAATACTACCTAACCCCTACCTAATACTACCTAACCCCTACCTAATACTACCTAATACTACCTAACCCCTACCTAATACTACCTAACCCCTACCTAATACTACCTAACCCTGCCTAATACTACCTAACCCCCTACCTAATACTACCTAACCCCTACCTAATACTACCTAACCCCTACCTAATACTACCTAACCCCTACCTAATACTACCTAACCCCTACCTAATACTACCTAACCCCTACCTAATACTACCTAATACTACCTAACCCCTACCTAATACTACCTAACCCCTACCTAATACTACCTAACCCCTACCTAATACTACCTAACCCCTACCTAATACTACCTAACCCCTACCTAATACTACCTAACCCCTACCTAATACTACCTAACCCCTACCTAATACTACCTAACCCCTACCTAATACTACCTAACCCCTACCTAATACTACCTAACCCCTACCTAATACTACCTAACCCCTACCTAATACTACCTAATACTACCTAACCCCTACCTAATACTACCTAACCCCTACCTAATACTACCTAACCCCTACCTAATACTACCTAATCCCTACCTAATACTACCTAACCCCTACCTGAAATGAACAGATACAGATAGACAGAGCTCATTTGAAGTGCACTTGCAGTTCAGTTGTTTTGATGCACATGTTGTTTTTCTTGACTTAAAAATTCATGTCAGTGCTTCCAAGTCAGTCTGGCTGAATGTCACTGAACACGGTCTCAGTAACTTAATTCACCAATTAGAAGCGTTTTTTGTATGGACCCAGAGCATTGA
This sequence comes from Oncorhynchus tshawytscha, assembly GCF_018296145.1. Taxonomy (NCBI): domain Eukaryota; kingdom Metazoa; phylum Chordata; class Actinopteri; order Salmoniformes; family Salmonidae; genus Oncorhynchus; species Oncorhynchus tshawytscha. The sequence continues at coordinate 43,890,450 of NC_056458.1, read as the reverse complement.
AGCAATCAACACTGGCTCCTGATCAGGATTTTGATCAGATTCATTTTCTCTCACTGTGCTAAGTCAGTCAGCCATGCTTCTCTGTCTGGCATTGCACCCCCCCATCTGATTGACAGATCAGCTCTCTTCCTTCTTCTCTGCCTCTTCCTCCCTCTATCCCGCTGGCTTATCTTCCTCTAGCCGTCTCTCTGAAACCGTCACCACAATCCGAGAGAGCAGATTACTGTAGAGAAGTGCATCCCGCCTAGGACTCTCCTTCACTCCTCCCTGACGTCCTTGTAGTATGCCTACTATGATTTTGTGATTGTTTCCAATGAGAATATTTATTTTAGTGAAATTACAGTGTTTTCCTCTGGTCCCTTCTCTTCAATCGTCTTCTGTGTTTTCCTGGGCATTGGGGGTTTGTGAAGGTTTGTGTGTGAAATTAGGTATTTTTCTTGGCCCCTCACTGAGCACTCACAGAGGATAAGCTTGGCAGTAATGGCAGGTGTTAGAGGGGAGGTTTTGCAGTTGGATACTGTGATTAGTGTGTGAATACCTGTCCTGAACGACCCGTTTGTCTACCCTGATTATATACGTGGTTGTGTTTCTAATTTCTAGACAATGGAAGATGATCCCGTTGTTTGACTCTGTTAGAGCTTTGTGAGTGTGGGAGCATGGGGGGCGCACACTGTGGTCTCTCTGTAGGTGTCACGCGTCACAACTTGCTAACAATAGCGCCGCCCGGCTCACGCTGAGAGTGGCGTGGTGCTGATTTCCACTGGGAATCATCTGCATTGTTTTCAAATAGGGAACGCTCACAGGCCTTTGGAGCCTGCCGATGTTTGATTTGTTTTCCTTGTGAAAGGGGCGGGGCGGCAAGTAGCTTGGTGGATTAGACCGTTGGGACAGTAACCAAAAAGTTGCTGGTTTGAATCCCCAAGCCGGCTAGGTGAAAAATCCACCAATGTGCCCTTGAGCAATGCACTTAATTCTAATTGGTCCTGTAGGTCACTCTGGATAAAAGTCTGCTAAATTACTAAAATCTCAAATGAAAGCCAGAAATGAAATCCCTGCGTTCTCCAGTTCTCCCTCGCTTAGAAGTTATCTTAGAGAAGATCCCCATGCTTATCCTTCAAGAAGGCCACAGCTCTGCATGATCCATTTTATAGTGCCTTTTGAATAAATTGGTTCGTAAAGTGTTTGTTTCGATTGAATTAAGTGTGCACGCAGCAAGACTCCAGACACTAATGTATTCTCACCATGGGAGCTAATTAATTAAGGACAGCGAAGCGAGCGTTCGAGTTGATCAAGAGACTGGGGGTTGACTACAGCTAGCGGTGGAGTGTAGGACCTGTGGACGAGGTGAGTCAGGACGAGGGTGGCTCTGTCTCTCTTACTTCTGCTCATTATCACCTTATTGTGTTTCATGGTTGTTCTTGGGTCAGTGGTACCTCTTGACAAGCAGAGCAGAACTGAATCACTGCGCTTTCGTCACCATGCCCAGTGACTGACTCCCACCATGCCCAGCGACTGACTCCCACCGTGCCCAGCGACTGACTCCCAGTGACTCCTCTTCATTTGGCCTGTCAGAGTGTCTCAGACTTCTGAGGGCCCTCTACCTCCTCCACAACGCTTGCTGCCTCGCTCTCCCCCGCCGCCTTCTGGGAGCTATGCCTCTGTGTCAGAGATGCAGTGAGAGAGGGCCCTGCATGCACGCCACAGTGGAATAGAAAGCAATGGGCTTATTAGCATCCCAGCCCTCATTAAAACAGTAGGTTTTGTCTGTTATTTGTTTTATTGAATGTCTTTGAAGTTGATATCTGACTAGAGCCACAATGCACTGGTATAGAGGCCATTATCCACAGGATAATGGTAGACAGAGACATCTGAACAAAATAATTGTCAATACAGAATACAACAAGAAAGTTTGTGAATGGCTGAAAACATTAAATGAATTGATTCAATGCTAATCCACTGGCGGGGAGTATTAGGGGTTGTGCAGTGAACACATCACTTACTGCCATGCTTACTGTGATTAGAGACGAGTGTCAACTACAGTAGCATAGAGTCGATTCCACAGGTGTGTCCCGTCAACCTACAGTAGCATACAGTCGATTCCACAGGTGTGCCCCGTCAACCTACAGTAGCATACAGTCGATTCCACAGGTGTGTCCCGTCAACCTACAGTAGCATACAGTCGATTCCACAGGTGTGTCCCGTCAACCTACAGTAGCATACAGTCGATTCCACAGGTGTGTCCCGTCAACCTACAGTAGCATACAGTCGATTCCACAGGTGTGTCCCGTCAACCTACAGTAGCATACAGTCGATTCCACAGGTGTGTCCCGTCAACCTACAGTAGCATACAGTCGATTCCACAGGTGTGTCCTGTCAACCTACAGTAGACTACAGTCGATTCCACAGGTGTGTCCCGTCAACCTACAGTAGCATACAGTCGATTCCACAGGTATGTCCCGTCAACCTACAGTAGCATACAGTCGATTCCACAGGTGTGTCCCGTCAACCTACAGTAGCATACAGTCGATTCCACAGATGTGTCCTGTCAACCTACAGTAGACTACAGTCGATTCCACAGGTGTGTCCCGTCAACCTACAGTAGCATACAGTCGATTCCACAGGTATGTCCCGTCAACCTACAGTAGCATACAGTCGATTCCACAGGTGTGTCCCGTCAACCTACAGTAGCATACAGTCGATTCCACAGGTGTGCCCCGTCAACCTACAGTAGCATACAGTCGATTCCACAGGTGTGTCCCGTCAACCTACAGTAGCATACAGTCGATTCCACAGGTGTGCCCCGTCAACCTACAGTAGCATACAGTCGATTCCTCAGGTGTGTCCCGTCAACCTACAGTAGCATACAGTCGATTCCACAGGTGTGTCCCGTCAACCTACAGTAGCATACAGTCGATTCCACAGGTGTGTCCTGTCAACCTACAGTAGACTACAGCGTTGTTTCAGTTTGTTGTTTAATAGATTCCGTCCATATTATAGCATAAATTCCATGGATTATAAATTTGTCTCATGTACTGTAGCTGTATGTTGGTGGAAGTATTCATCATTTATTTTGGAATTAATGGAGAGAAATGCTAGTGGGAGATTGGCAGGTGCGTTCCTATCTCTCTAGTTATAAAAGAATCACACATTTCACTGGCATTCCAAATCTCATTAACAAATGTCAATCTAATTATGAAGATATTTGTTGAATTTGACAACCAGGGCTTGAGTACCTTCTGCCTGCCTGTTACCACCTCTAAACCTCTATATTGTCACTTAGATTGTTGAATTAATGGTGATGAACATGTCTGTCTGTCTGTCAGTAATTGAAAATTATGGGGCAAGTGGGCAATCATTAGTTCTGAAGTAAAATGTTAGCTATGGTTTCCAGGACAACCATCCCCCTTGAAATAACATGGAGGGGTTCTCTTATTTTCAAGAAAATCTCCTCCCATCTCCTAAATCTAGGCCTCTATGATTTAGTCTACTTACATTGTTCACACTGTCTGACTGTCAATGAGTCGTAGAGCATAAACCCTTTTATTTCTTCAAATCATACTGAGCAAGTGTCGCCACATGTCACTAACTTAACAGTCACAATTTTCCCTGTATCACATCTGATGAGATTGGGAGGGTGAGAAGTGAGAAGTGAGAGGGGCCCTCATTTCATTTAATTTGTGCTTGCTCAAAGTGTTGGTAGGGGCAGCCAGCTAACGTTAGTGCAACACTGCATGACAAGAACAAGGGCTCAGCCAGGCGAGGCGTTTCCTGGGCACAGGTGTGACAGGCGCTAATGAATCCACTAATGGCAGCCGTTCCCCTCCATGCTTATCTGTCACACTTCTATCTTTGCTGTTCTTTCACAACTGTTTACAGGCCATTAGCATTTGTTCTGTGGTTGGATAACACGCACTGGGCCTTTACTGCGGTTGCCTGCTGGGAAAATGGCGGTGACGGTGCTGAACGTTTATTTAACGTGTCGACGGCTACAACAAAGGAGGTAATTGAGAATTGATTTCGCAATAATGACTTTTCATATGTTCCCCTGCACAATGCTGATGCCGACTGATTATCTCGCGAGACTGCAATTTGCCACTTATTAATGGGGTCTGCCCTTGTCTTTGGCAACGGAGGAGCTGACTTTCTGGGACGTGACAATTCCGTGTTTGAAATTGTTATCGTCGGCTTTGAAAACTGATCCATCTTTGTCTTCTTTCACTTGTTACCATCAGAGGCAGAGGTCTCTGTAGTTAGCAGAGAACGAGATGGGAGCACTGTAGTTAGCAGAGACCGAGATGGGAGCACTGTAGTTAGCAGAGACCGAGATAGGAGCACTGTAGTTAGCAGAGACCGAGATAGGAGCACTGTAGTTAGCAGAGACCGAGATAGGAGCACTGTAGTTAGCAGAGACCGAGATAGGAGCACTGTAGTTAGCAGAGACCGAGATGGGAGCACTGTAGTTTGCGGAGGATGTGGAACCAGGGATTGGCGTTTGGTTACCGTAGTCACTATTGATGGTGTATCAACACGCCCAGTCACTACAAAGATACAGGTGTCTTTCCTAACCCAGTTGCCGGACAGGACGGAAATCACTCAGGGATCTCATCATGAGGCCCATAGGGACTTTAAAACAGTAACGGAGTTTAATGGTTGTGATAGGAGAAAACTGAGGATGGATCAACAAAATTGTAGTTGGTCCACAATACTAACCTAAATGACAGAGTGAAAAGAAGGAAGCCTGAAATCCAAAACAAGGCACTAAAGTAAAACTGCAAAAAAAATGTGCCAAAGCAATTCACTTTTTGTCCTGAATACAAACGTTATGTTTGGGGAAAATCCATATGCATCATGTTATGGGTATGCTTGTAATCTTTAAGGACTGGGGAGTTTTTCAGGATAAAAAAGAAACAGAATGGCACTAAGCACAGGCAAAATCCTAGAGGAAAACCTGGTTCAGTCAGCTTTCCACCAGACTCTGGGAGATTATTTCACCATTCAGCAGGACAATAACCTAAAACACAAGGCCAAATCTACACTGGAGTTGCTTACCAAGAAGACAATGAATGTTCTTGAGTGGCCAAGATACAGTTTTAATTTAAATCTACTGACTACTGAAAATGGTTGTCGAACAATGATCAACAACCAATTTGACAGAGCTTGAAGAATGTTGAAAAGAATAATGGGCAAATGTTGCACAATCCAGGTGTGGAAAGCTCTTAGAGATTTACCCAGACATCCTTACAGCAGTAATCACTGCCAAAGTTGATTCTACATTGTGTTAACTCAGCGGTGTGAATACTTTTGTAAATGAGATATTTCTGTGTTTAATTTTCAATAAATGTACTACAATTTCCAAAAACATGTTTTCACTTTAGCATTATGGGGTATTGTGAATAGATGGGTGAGGAAAACACATATTTAATTCATTTTGAATTCAGGCTGTAACAACAAAATGTGGAATAAGTGGGTATGAATCATTTCAGAAGACACTGTGCTTTACCCATACCCGTAGAACTATACTGAATATCTGTAGCACTACACTCAATACCCGTAGAACTATACTGAATATCTGTAGCACTACACTCAATACCCGTAGAACCATACTGAATACCCATAGAACTATACTGAATATCTGTAGCACTATACTCAATACCCGTAGAACTATACTGAATACCCGTAGAACTATACTGAATATCTGTAGCACTACACTCAATACCCGTAGAACTACACTGAATACGGAATACCCCTTGCACTACACTGAATACTGAATATCCGTAGCACTACACTGAATACTGAATACCCATAGTGGTACACTGAATACCGAATACCCTTAGCACTACACTAAATACCCCTAGCACTACACTGAATACTGAATACCCATAGTGCTACACTGAATGCTGAATACCGGTAGCACTATACTGAATACTGAATACCCGTAGCGCTACACTAAATACTGAATATCCGTAACACTATACTGAATACTGAATACCCGTAGCGCTACACTAAATACTGAATATCCGTAACACTATACTGAATACTGAATACCCGTAGCGCTACACTAAATACTGAATATCCGTAACACTATACTGAATACTGAATACCCATAGTGCTACACTGAATACCCGTAGCACTACACTGAATACCCGTAGCACTACACTGAATGCTGAATACCCGTAGAGCTATACTGAAGACTGAATACCCGTAGCACTACACTGAATACCCGTAGCACTACACTGAATACTGACTAGACTGAATACCCGTAGCACTACACTGAATACCCGTAGCACTACACTGAATGCTGAATACCCGTAGAGCTATACTGAAGACTGAATACCCGTAGCACTACACTGAATACTGCACCACCACTCAGTCTGCAATACATTTGGACTTACTCTGAATACCAATACAGTTCATACAGCAATGGGGTACCATTGTTTACATTCTCGTGACTATATTGTATTTGCAGACTCATGATGTGCAGGGAGCAGTAGAATGTTCTCAGTTCAGTACACGATGGGACAAAGGATGGCAATGTGAAACCTGTCAGGAAATGACATGTTAGATAACACTGTGCCACATCTCTTTCGGCAGATTTTGTCAATATAAGAAAACATCAAAATTACAATGAGACTCCGAAATAGAAGGGGGAAAAACCCCCACTGCTTCTTTAAATTGGATTCCCGTGTTCTATCTTTTAGAAAACGGTAAAGTAAATTAAAAGGCCTAGGAATATGTGAGATCACCCAGTGTATAGATTGCATTGAGAGTGGAGGTATGGCTGTCTGGTCAATGTGTTAGTTCTAGATAAGGAATATGCTGCAGATAAAAACTTGCCCTGAAAATGTTTAGTATAGGTAGTAGTGTAAGATGAGGGTATAGGTAGTGGTGTAAGAAGTGGGTATAGGTAGTAGTGTAAGAAGAGGGTATAGGGTTGTCAGGATGTTAGTGTTCAATGATAGCGATGTTTTGTTTTTATTTCCGGGTTTGCTTGTCTATACAGTATGTCGTCATTTGCCATTCTATATTTACTTGTTGTTCTTATCACTTTTTGGGGGGGTGGCAGGTAGCCTAGTGGTTAGAGTGTAGGGACGGCAGGTAGCCTAGTGGTTAGAGTCTGGGGGCGGTAGTTAGTCTAGTGGTTAGAGTGTAGGGGTGGCAGGGTAGCCTAGTGGTTAGAGTGTAGGGGCGGCAGGTAGCCTAGTGGTTAGAGTGTAGAGGAGGCAGGTAGCGTAGTGGTTAGAGTGTAGAGGAGGCAGGTAGCCTAGTGGTTAGAGTGTAGGGGTGGTAGGTAGCCTAGTGGTTAGAGTGTAGGGGGCACGTAGCCTAGTGGTTAGAGTGTAGGGGGGGCAGGTAGCCTAGTGGTTAGAGTGTAGGGGTGGCAGGTAGCCTAGTGGTTAGAGTGTAGGGGCGGTAGGTAGCCTAGTGGTTAGAGTGTAGGGGGGCACGTAGCCTAGTGGTTAGAGTGGTTAGGGGGGGGGCACGTAGCCTAGTGGTTAGAGTGTAGGGGAGGTAGGTAGCCTAGTGGTTAGAGTGTAGGGGTAGGGAGGTAGGTAGGTAGCCTAGTGGTTAGAGTGTAGGGGGGGTAGCACGTAGCCTGGTTAGTGGGTAGCCTAGTGGTTAGAGTGTAGGGTGTAGGGTTAGAGTGTAGGGGCGGTGGCAGCCTGGTGTAGGGGGTAGGTAGCCTAGTGGTTAGAGTGTAGGGGGGTAGGCAGTGGTAGTGTAGGGGCCCTAGTGGTTGTAGGGGGAGGTAGCCTAGTGGTTAGGGGGCAGGTAGCCTGGTTAGAGTGGTTAGAGTGTAGGGGGTAGGTAGCCTAGTGGTAGCCTAGTGGTTAGAGTGTAGCCTAGTGGTTAGGGGTAGCCTAGTGGTTAGAGTGTAGGGGGCAGGTAGCCTAGTGGTTAGAGGTAGCCTAGTGGTTAGAGTGTAGGGGGGTAGGTAGCCTAGTGGTTAGAGTGTAGGGGGGGCAGGTAGCCTAGTGGTTAGAGTGTAGGGGCAGGTAGCCTAGTGGTTAGAGTGTAGGGGTGGCAGGTAGCCTAGTGGTTAGAGGAGGGTAGCCTAGTGGTTAGAGTGTAGGGGAGTGTAGGGGCAGGTAGCCTAGTGGTTAGAGTGTAGGGGGGTAGCAGGTAGCCTAGTGGTTAGAGTGTAGAGGGGTAGGTAGCCTAGTGGTTAGAGTGTGGTGGTTAGGGGTTAGGTAGCCTAGTGGTTAGAGTGTAGGGGGCAGGTAGCCTAGTGGTTAGAGTGTAGAGGAGGTAGGTAGCCTAGTGGTTAGAGTGTAGGGGGAGGTAGCCTAGTGGTTAGAGTGTAGGGGGTAGGTAGCCTAGTGGTTAGAGTGTAGGGGGGCAGGTAGCCTAGTGGTTAGAGTGTAGGGGGGCAGGTAGCCTAGTGGTTAGAGTTAGAGGAGGTGGTAGCCTAGTGGTTAGAGTTTAGGGGGGGCAGGTAGCCTAGTGGTTAGAGTGTAGAGGTAGGTAGGTAGCCTAGTGGTTAGAGTGTAGGGGGTAGGTAGCCTAGTGGTTAGCCTAGTGGTTAGAGTGTAGGGGCGGTAGGTAGCCTAGTGGTTAGAGTGTAGAGGAGGCAGGTAGCCTAGTGGTTAGAGTGTTAGAGGGGTAGCCTAGTGGTTAGGTAGCCTAGTGGTTAGAGTGTAGGGGGACAGGTAGCCTAGTGGTTAGAGTGTAGGGGGGCAGGTAGCCTAGTGTTTAGAGTGTAGGGGCGGCAGATAGCCTAGTGGTTAGAGTGTAGGGGGTAGGTAGCCTAGTGGTTAGAGTGAAGGGGGGCAGGTAGCCTAGTGGTTAGAGTGTAGGGGCGGCAGGTAGCCTAGTGGTTAGAGTGTAGGGGGGGGCGGCAGGTAGCCTAGTGGTTAGAGTGTAGGGGCGGTAGGTAGCCTAGTGGTTAGAGTGTAGGGGGTAGGTAGCCTAGTGGTTAAGGTGTAGGAGGGGGCAGGTAGCCTAGTGGTTAGAGTGTAGGGGGGGCAGGTAGCCTAGTGGTTAGAGTGTACGGGGGCAGGTAGCCTAGTGGTTAGAGTGTAGAGGCGGCAGGAAGCCTAGTGGTTAGAGTGTGATTAGAGTGTAGGGGGAGGTAGCCTAGTGGTTAGAGTGTAGGGGCGGCAGGTAGCCTAGTGGTTAGAGTGTAGGGGCTGCAGGTAGCCTAGTGGTTAGAGTGTAGGGGCGGCAGGTAGCCTAGTGGTTAGAGTGTAGGGGGCAGGTAGCCTAGTGGTTAGAGTGTAGGGGGGGCAGGTAGCCTAGTGGTTAGAGTGTAGGGGGGCAGGTAGGCTAGTGGTTAGAGTGTAGTGTTGGGGAGGCAGGTAGCCTAGTGGTTAGAGTGTGAGTGGGGAGGCCTAGGTAGCCTAGATTAGATTAGAGTGCCTAGTGATTAGAGGTAGGGGCGGCAGGTAGCCTAGTGATTAGAGTGTAGGGGGCGGCAGGTAGCCTAGTGATTAGAGTGTAGGGGTGCGGCAGGTAGCCTAGTGATTAGAGTGTAGGGGGAGGCAGGTAGCCTAGTGATTAGAGTGTAGTGGGGCGGCAGGTAGCCTAGGATTAGAGTGTAGGGGGTGGGCAGGTAGCCTAGTGATTAGAGTGTAGGGGGGCAGGTAGCCTAGTGATTAGAGTGTAGTTAGGGGTGTAGGGGTGGGCAGGTAGCCTAGTGATTAGAGTGTAGTGGGGAGGCAGGTAGCCTAGTGATTAGAGTGTAGGGGAGTGTAGGCAGGTAGCCTAGTGATTAGAGTGTAGGGTGTAGGGGGAGGCAGGTAGCCTAGTGATTAGAGTGTAGGGGCGGCAGGTAGCCTAGTGGTTAGAGTGTAGGGGCGGCAGGTAGCCTAGTGATTAGAGTGTAGGTAGGTGGTTAGAGTGCAGGTAGCCTAGTGTAGCCTAGTGGTTAGAGTGTAGGGGCCTAGTGATTAGGGCAGGTTAGAGTGTAGGGGGGCTAGTGGTTAGAGTGTAGGGGCGTAGGTAGCCTAGTGGTTAGAGTGTAGGGGCGGCAGGTAGCCTAGTGGTTAGAGTGTAGTGGGGAGGCAGGTAGCCTAGTTAGGTGTAGAGTGGTAGCCTAGTGGTTAGAGTGTAGGGGTGGTAGGTAGCCTAGTGGTTAGAGTGTAGGGGCGGCAGGTAGCCTAGTGATTAGAGTGTAGGGGGAGGCAGGTAGCCTAGTGGTTAGAGTGTAGGGGTGGTAGGTAGCCTAGTGGTTAGAGTGTAGGGGCGGCAGGTAGCCTAGTGGTTAGAGTGTAGTGGGGAGGCAGGTAGCCTAGTGGTTAGAGCGTTGGGCCAGTAACCAAAAGGTTGATAGATTGAATTCCCGAGCTGACAAGGTAAAAATCTGTCATTCTGCCCCTGAACAAGGCAGTTAACCTTCTGTTCCTAGGCAGTCATTGTAAATAAGAATTTGTTGTTAACTGACTTGCCTCGTTAATTAAAAAAACATTTTTTTAATCAACTGTAGTTGTAACCTTGATACCACTATCAAACACACTGATGTGAATTCATCCTTCATGCCATTGTTCAGTACTCCGTTGTTGTGGTTTGTGCTTGCCCGTTGTTGTGGTTTGTGCTTGCCCGTTGTTGTTTTCATCCTTGCCCGTTGTTGTTTTCATCCTTGCCCGTTGTTGTGGTTTGTGCTTGCCCGTTGTTGTTTTCATCCTTGCCCGTTGTTGTTTTCATCCTTGCCCGTTGTTGTTTTCATCCTTGCCCGTTGTTGTTTTCATCCTTGCCTGTTGTTGTTTTCATCCTTGCCTGTTGTTGTTTTCATCCTTGCCTGTTGTTGTTTTCATCCTTGCCCGTTGTTGTGGTTTGTGCTTGCCCGTTGTTGTTTTCATCCTTGCCCGTTGTTGTGGTTTGTGCTTGCCCGTTGTTGTTTTCATCCTTGCCCGTTGTTGTTTTCATCCTTGCCCGTTGTTGTTTTCATCCTTGCCTGTTGTTGTTTTCATCCTTGCCTGCCCTTGCCCGTTGTTGTTTTCCCGTTGTTGTTTTCATCCTTGCCTGTTGTTGTTTTCATCCTTGCCCGTTGTTGTTTTCATCCTTGCCTGTTGTTGTTTTCATCCTTGCCTGTTGTTGTTTTCATCCTTGCCCGTTGTTGTTTTCATCCTTGCCCGTTGTTGTTTTCATCCTTGCCCGTTGTTGTTTTCATCCTTGCCCGTTGTTGTTTTCATCCTTGCCCGTTGTTGTTTTCATCCTTGCCCGTTGTTGTTTTCATCCTTGCCCGTTGTGTTGGGCTGAGTGTGTTGTCAGGGAAGGTCTTTGGTCAGGGTGTTATATCCAGGACATCTGTTCCTCTGTGAGCTGGAGGAAGATTACTGCACTGCTGTGCTGCGGCTGTCTGTCAGAGGACGAGAACAAGGGACTAACAGGCGGGGCCACTCAGTGAGACAGTGGACTAACAGTCAGGGCCACTCATTGAGACAGTGGACTAACAGTCAAGGCTACTCAGTGAGACAGTGGACTAACAGTCAGGGCCACTCAGTGAGACAGTGGACTAACAGTCAAGGCCACTCAGTGAGACACTGGACTAACAGTCAGGGCCACTCAGTGAGACAGTGGACTAACAGTCAGGGCCACTCAGTGAGACAGTGGACTAACAGTCAGGGCCACAAAGTGTCAGTAGCAGGGCCTATTGTAACTGTGTGTTACAGTTGTCCCTGATGAGAAGTCACCATCACAAGGACAGATTGATCTCTTCTTAAACTACTCAGTAGGAACTACATTCATCACAATTCTTAAACAAACCCGGGCCAATTTGCTTCTCTCGTCTGGAAATTCCAGTTGTCACTGAATTGCTTTTCAGTCTGTGTATTTCAGTAATTTTACAATTATTTGAGCAATTGCTTCCACAAAGGCAATTTAGCAATGAGTCTGTTTTTGTCAATTAGTGAAAGCCACGGCCAGATGCTGTGCATCGGCTTAATTGAGGAATCATCTGTGTTATATGTTTAAGTAAATTGAAGTATTAGAATCATTATGGGAGTGTTAAACGTGCTTTGATTTAAGGCCATAAATTACATGTATCTCACAGTTTATCTCACAGTTTTCCTTCTGTCACCAGCATCACATATTTAGCCACTGGGAGGATAGAAGCGGTGTTATCCAAAGGGAGTCAGTGGTGGTTAATGGTGTTATCCAAAGGGAGTCAGTATAATCTGGGTAGAGTAATGGTGTTATCCAAAGGGACTCAATATAATCTGGGTAGAGTAATGGTGTCATCCAAAGGGACTCAATATAATCTGGGTAGAGTATTAGTGTTATCCAAAGGGACTCAATATAATCTGGGTAGAGTAATGGTGTCATCCAAAGGGACTCAATATAATCTGGGTAGAGTATTAGTGTTATCCAAAGGGACTCAATATAATCTGGCTAGAGTATTAGTGTCATCCAAAGGGAGTCAATATAATCTGGGTAGAGTAATGAGTAATACCCACTGGTGTCAATCGTTGGCATGGAGATGAAACTGAACGGGAGTGGTCGATAACAGCAACCACTGCTTTTTTCCCCCTAAGCAATCACCTGCCAAACAAGGTCTCCTTGGTTTCCTCCCCCTTCCTCAGCCCTGTCCCTAACCCTGCAGGTTGTGCATGGGCCTGTGTGATGACTCCCCTCTACTCCACATGATCCAGTTGGTCAGTACCTGTCTCTCCTTCCCCTTCCTCAGCCCTGTCCCTAACCCTGCAGGTTGTGCGTGGGCCTGTGTGATGACTCCCCTCTACTCCTTATGATCCAGTTGGTCAGTACCTGTCTCTCCTCCCCCTTCCCCAGCCCTGTCCCTGACTCTGCAGGTTGTGCGTGGGCCTGTGTGATGACTCCCCTCTACTCCTTATGATCCAGTTGGTCAGTACCTGTCTCTCCTTCCCCCTTCCCCAGCCCTGTCCCTGACTCTGCAGGTTGTGCAGGTTGTGCGTGGGCCTGTGTGATGACTCCCCTCTACTCCTTATGATCCAGTTGGTCAGTACCTGTCTCTCCTTCCCCTTCCCCAGCCCTGTCCCTGACTCTGCAGGTTGTGCGTGGGCCTGTGTGATGACTCCCCTCTACTCCTTATGATCCAGTTGGTCAGTACCCGTCTCTCCTTCCCCTTCCCCAGCCCTGTCCCTGACTCTGCAGGTTGTGCGTGGGCCTGTGTGATGACTCCCCTCTACTCCTTATGATCCAGTTGGTCAGTACCTGTCTCTCCTCCCCCTTCCCCAGCCCTGTCCCTGACTCTGCAGGTTGTGCGTGGGCCTGTGTGATGACTCCCCTCTACTCCTTATGATCCAGTTGGTCAGTACCTGTCTCTCCTTCCCCTTCCTCAGCCCTGTCCCTAACCCTGCAGGTTGTGCGTGGGCCTGTGTGATGACTCCCCTCTACTCCTTATGATCCAGTTGGTCAGTACCCGTCTCTCCTTCCCCTTCCCCAGCCCTGTCCCTGACTCTGCAGGTTGTGCGTGGGCCTGTGTGATGACTCCGCTCTCCCAGTCAGTCTCCTACTAAGTGGTGTACAATACAATAGTGTTAACAATCAGAACCTCCATTCTAAAGCATCGCAGGCACATTCTTGCTCTCCTCAGGGTGACTCAATGATTTGGTGAGCCTTTCTTTGTGTGTATAATTTTGCTCACAGTGCACCTTGCTTTCTTCACTAGCAGAATTCTCATTTTGTTATTGGATATCAGATGCTACATCACTTTCATGGTATTATATATCCCGTTGTTTTAACAGGGTATGATGAGTCTCTCTTTCCATTGGTTCAACATGCCAGGTCTACTTATTGAATGCATTCACACTGAGTGCACCAAAACATTAAAAACACCTGCTCTTTCCATGACATAGACTTGACCAGGCAAATCCATGTCTCCATGTCTCCTCCCCTTCATCTGGATTTAATAGGTGACATCAGTAAGGGAGCGTAGCTTTCACCTGTATTCACCTGGTCAGTCTGTGTCATGGAAAGAAAGGGAAGGGAGAGGGGATACCTAGTCAGTTGAGTGGATATTATGTAAAGTGGATTTAACAGGTGACATCAGTAAGGGAGCGTAGCTTTCACCTGTATTCACCTGGTCGGTCTGTGTCATGGAAAGAGGACAAACCTTTTGTACACTCAACTCATAAGATACATGTTAGTAAAGCTTGGTACTGTAGATGTATCTAGGTAGGAAGCTACAACTCTTATTTCAAAACATATAGTATATTACAGTCCATATGGGTGGATCATGGATCATTTCATCATTTCATCATTTCATCATTTCATCATAGCACTCAACCTGATAGTGAATAGGGATAGCTCTAATCAGCACCTGTGTCTGGGAGAAAAAAACATGACATTGTCAGTATTCTTTCCGTTGTTAAAATCTTTAATCCCACTGTGCTTGGCACCTAATTATCACACGCTAAACTCATTTGCACTCGCTAGCAGTCAGACTGTAGGGAAGGATACAACCAGGTGCTTTACCCATGTACTGCACATCTCATTCACACCCATCAGTGGATGGATGCTATCACACAATTATATTGCTAAACTGTACAATTAAAACGTTTCTACCACAAACTGTCACAAAAGATTTATTGTAAATATGGACAGTGGGAGATGGAGCTTTGGATGCTGTTATAGAGAGAAGGACCGCATTGGAAGAAACTTTGACCTCGACACTTCAAGGCACAACTCCCCTGACCTAAACCCCTCAAACATGTATATATAGGACCTTGTTGTTGTATTGATCTTTCAATTAACGGAAATATAAATGCAACATGCAACCATTTCTAGAATTTTACTGAGTTGCAGTTCATATAAGGCAATCAGTCAATTTAAATAAATTCATTAGGCCCTAGTATATGGATTTCACATGACAGGGAACACAGAAATTAATCTGTTGGTCACAGATACCTTAAAAAAGTAAAGTAGGGGCATGGATCAGAAAACCAGTCAGTATCTGGTGTGACCACCATTTGCCTCATGCAGCGCGACACATCTCCTTCGCATAGAGTTGATCAGGCTGATGATTTTGGCCTGAGTGGCGCAGCAGTCTAAGGCACTGCATCTCAGTGCTATAGGCGTCACTACAGACCTGGTTTGATTCCAGGCTGTATCACAACTGGCCGTGATTGGGAGTCCCATAGGGTGGTGCGCAATTTGTCCAGCGTCGTCCGGGTTAGTGCTTAACCGGGGTAGGCCGTCATTGTAAATAAGAATTTGTTCTTAACTGACTTGCCTAGTTAAATAAAGGTTAAATAAAACAATTTTAAAAATGTTGTCCCACTCCTCTTCAATGGTTGTGCGAAGTTGCTGGATATTGGCGGGAACTGGAACACGCTGTCGTACACGTCGATCCAGAGCATCCCAAACCTGCTCAATGGGTGACATGTCTGGTGAGTATGCAGACCATGGAAGAACTGGGACAGTTTCAGCTTCCAGGAATTGTGTACAGATCCTTACGACATGGGGCTGTGCATCATCATGCTGAAACATTAAGTGATGGTGGCAAATGAAGGACGCGACAATGGGCCGCCTATGTTCACAATGTTGACATCAGCAAACCGCTCACACAACACCATACACGCTGTCTGACATCTGCCCGGTACAGTTGAAACCGGGATTAATCCGTGAAGAGCACACTTCCCAGTGTGCCAGTGGCCATCGAAAGTGAGCATTTGACCACTGAAGTCGGTTACAATGCCAAACTGCAGTCTGGTCAAGACCCTGGTGAAGACGACAAGCACACAGATTAACTTCCCTCAGACAGTTTCTGAAAGTTTGTGCAGAAATTCTTCAGATTCGCAAACCCACAGTTTCATCAGCTGTACGGGTGGCTGGTCTCAGACGATCCCGCAGGTGAAGAAGCCGGATATAGAGGTCCTGGGCTGATGTGGTATGCAGTTGTGAGGCCGGTTGGACATACTGCCAAATTCTCTAAAACATTCAATTCTCTGGCAGCAGCTCTGGTGGACATTCCTGCAGTAAGCATGCCAATTGCACACTCCCTCAAAGCTTGAGACATCTGTGGCATTGTGTTGTGTGACAAAACTGCACATTTTAAAGTGGCCTTTTATTGTCCACAGCACATGGTGCACCTGTGTAATGATCATGCTGTTTAATCAGGTTCTTGATATGCCACACCTGTCAGGTGGATGGATTATCTTGGCAAAGGAGAAATGCACACTAACAGGGATGTTAACAAAAAAAAAACTTTATTTATATTATATTTATATGGAACATTTCTGGGATCTTTTATTTCAGCTCATGAAAGATGGGACCATCATTTTACTTGTTGCGTTTATATTTTGTTCAGGCGTATTTTAAATGTGTGTGGCTATTTTTGTTGAAGTATGTTTTTGTGTGGACCCCAGGAAGAGTAGCTGCTGCTTCTTCAACATGGGGATCCTAAAACAAATAATCAAATACAAACACTAGAATAGAAAGTGATTTCACCTTTTAGTGTCAAGGGACCCTAGATGGATAGTCCTACTTGGACAAGAGATTTTCCTTCTCACATGTCAGTAAACCACTGGAGGAGGCCACAGCAACAAAAAAACTAAAAATTCAGAAAAATATATGAAATGCAGAATCCTTTTTAAGATTACATAGTGTCATGCATCTTCAAGGATGCCCAGCTCACATGAGCTTACTTTTATTTATTTTATAGCATTTGAAATTTGGCATTGAAAAATAACCTGAGTAGTTTCAGCTAAGAAGAAGCAAACAGGTATTGTATTATTTGCCTGAATATCCAGTGACTTTCACGCAGCAGCCAGACTCTCTCTCTGTTACACAGTGTGACTCCGTGATGATTAGTTCTTGTTGCGTCTGGATGGAGGCCAGCCAGCATTGTAGTGTCATAAAGGTTCTCCAACTGTGATCAACATAAACAAGCAGGATATTGACTGGGTTTGTAGGGCCCCCTTGTGTTGAGTCCTTCTGAATTGTTTTATTGTCTTTTATCTCACTTTCTTTAACGAGGCAAGTCAGTTAAGAACAAATGGTTATTTACAATGGTGGCCGACGTATGATAAGCACGGACACAGGAGGGAAAGACTCCATCCTCACCTTCTCTGTGCCTTGCATGTGATGTTATAGTGTTGCACAGAATGACAAGGGGCAGCACTGGCCGGTATTCAGACCGATGCTAAGTTTGCTACATATCAGACCGATGCTAAGTTTGCTACATATCAGACCGTTGCTAAGTTTGCTACATATCAGACCGATGCTAAGTTTGCTACATATCAGACCGATGCTAAGTTTGCTACATATTAGACTGATGCTAAGTTTGCAACATGTCGGACTGATGCCAAGCTTGCTAAGTTAGCAAGATGGTGCAGATTGAGATGGCAGCTTCGCTTCTAGTCCTTAGGAAACTGTGCAGTATTTTGTTTTTTAATGTATTATTTCTTACATTGTTAGCCCAGAAAACCTTAAGTGTTATTACATGCGCGCACACCACCCACCACTTCCAGGTATATTACTCGCTATTACTCGCTAATGTCCAGTCCCTAGTTAACAAAGTCGATGAAATCAGGGCAAGAGTTGCTTTCCAAAGATATATCCGGGATTGTAACATATCTCGGAAACATGGCTAGCTGGGGACATGCTTTCAGAGTCTATATAGCCAATGGGATTATCAGTGCATCATGCCGACAGGAATAAACATCTCTCTGGTAAGAAGAAGGGCAGGGGTGTATGTTTCATGATTAACGACTCATGGTGTAATTGTAACAACATACATGAACTCAAATCCTTTTGTTCACCTGACCTAGAATTCCTCACAATCAAATGTCGACCGTATTATCTCCCAAGAGAACTCTCCTCGGTTATCGTCACAGTCGTATATATATATCCCCCCGCAAGCGGATACCAAGACGGCCATCAAGGAACTTCACTGGACTTTATGCAAACTGGAAACCATTTATCCTGAGGCTACATTTATTGTAGCTGGGGATTTTAACAAAGCTCATTTTAGAACAAGACTACCTAAATTCTATCAGCATATCGATTGCAGTACACGAGCGAGTAACATGCTCGACCATTGCTACTCTAACTTCCACAATGCATACAAGGCCCTCCTCCGCCCTCCTTTTGGCAAATCCGACCATGACTCCATTTTGTTGCTCCCCTCCTATAGGCAGAAACTAAAACAGGAAGCGCCCGTGCTTAGGTCTATTCAACTCTGGTCTGACCAATCGGATTCCAAGCTTCAAGATGGCTTTGATCACGTGGACTGGGATATGTTCTGGATAGCCTCAGACAATAACATTGACGTATACGCTGACTCGGTGAGTGAGTTTATCAGGAAGTGTATAGGAGATGTTGTACCCACTGTGACTATTAAAACCTTCCCCAACCAGAAACCGTGGATTGAGGGCAGCATTCACACAAAACTGAAAGCACGTACCACCGCATTTAGTTATGGCAAGGCGACTGGAAACATGACCAAATACAAACTGTAGTTATTTCCTACGTAAGGCCATCAAACAAGCAAAGCGTCAGTATAGAGACAAAGTGGAGTCCCAATTCAACGGCTCAAACACAAGACGTATGTGGCAGAGTCTACAAACATCACGGATTACAAAAAGAAACCCACCACCGTCGTGGACATCGACGTCTTGCTTCCAGACAAATTAAACAACGTCTTTGCGCACTTTAAGGACAATACAGTGCCATCGATGCAGCCCGCTACCAAAGACTGTGGGCTCTCCTTCTCCATGGCCGACGTGAGTAAAACATTTAAACGTGTTAACCCCCAGACGGCATCCCTAGCCGCGTCCTCAGAGCATATGCAGACCAGATGGCTGGTGTGTTTACGGACATATTCAATCAATTCGTATCCCAGTCTGCTGTCCCCACATGCTTCAAGATGGCCACCATTGTTGTTGTTCCCAAGAAAGCTAAGGTAACTGAACTAAATGACTATCGCCCCATAGCATTCACTTCTGTCATCATGAAGTGCTTTGAGAGACTAGTCAAGGACCATATCACCTCCACCCTACCTGTCACCCTAGACCCACTCCAAATTGCTTACCGCCCCAATAGGTCCACAGATGATGCAATCGCCATCACACTGCACACTGCCCTTGTCCATCTGGACAAGAGGAATACCTATGTAAAAATGCTGTTCATTGACTACAACTCAGCATTCAACACCATCCAAACTCCTCATTAAGCTTAAGACCCCGGGTCTCGACCCCGACCTGTGCAACTTGATCCTGGACTTCCTGATTGGCCGCCCCAGGTGATGAAGGTAGGAAACAACATCTCCTCTCCGCTGATCCTCAACACTGGGGCCCCACAAGGGTGCGTTCTCAGCCCCCTCCTGTACTCCGTGTTCACCCATGACTGCGTGGCCATGCACTTCTCCAACTCAATCATCAAGTTTGCAGATGACACTACAGTGGTAGGCTTGATTACCAACAACGACGAGACGGCCTACAGGGAGGAGGTGAGAGCCCTCTGAGTGTGGTGTCAGGAAAATAACCTCACACTCAACGTCAACAAAAATAAGGAGATGATTGTGGACTTCAGGAAACAGCAGAGGGAACACCTCCCCTATCCACATCGACGGGATGGCAGTGGAGAAGGTGGAAAGTTTTATGTTCCTCTGTGTACATATCACCGACAAACTAAAATCGTCCATGCACACAGACAGTGTGGTGAAGAAGGCGCAACAGCGGCTGAAAAAGAGGCTGAAAAATATTGGCTTGTCACCTAAAACCCTGACTAACTTTTACAGATGCACAACCAGGACACCTACAGCACCCGATATCACAGGAAGGCAACCACCCGAGCCACTGCCTGTTTACCCCTCTTCCATCCAGAAGGCGAGGTCAGTACAGGTGCATCAATGCTGGGACAGAGAGATTGAAAAACAGCTTCATTCCATCAGATTGTTAAACAGCCACCACTAGCACAGAGAGGCGGCTGCCTACCTACAGACAGATCTCATTGGCAACTTTAATAAATGGAATACTAGTCACTTCAGTAATGCCACTTTAATAGTGTTTCCATATCTCGCTTTACTCATCTCATATGTATGTACTGTATACTGTATCCTTCACTATCTATTCTTTACTATCTATTGCATCTTAGCCGCTCTGTCACTGCTCATCCATATCTTTTATACTTATATATTCTCATCCCATTCCATTAATAGATTGTGTGTATTAGGTTTTGTTGTGGAATTTGTTAGATATTAGGTTGTGTTGTGGAATTTGTTAGATAGTAGGTTTTGTTGTGGAATTGTTAGATATTAGGTTGTGTTGTTGAATTTGTTAGATATTATGTTTTGTTGTGGAATTGTTAGATATTAGTAAATTAGGTAACACCAGATATTATTGGTAGCGGCAGGGTAGCTTAGTGGTTAGAGCGTTGGACTACTGACCAGAAGGTTGCAAGTTCAAACCCCCGAGCTGACAAGGTACAAATCTGTCGTTCTGCCCCTGAACAGGCAGTTAACCCACTGTTCCTAGGCCGTCATTGAAAATAAGAATTTGTTCTTAATTGACTTGCCTGGTTAAATAAAGGTAAAATAAATTTAAAAAATTGCCTTACATTGAGGGTCTTTCCTAGTCTGAGTACCAGTCTCTTTAATTATTATTTCACTAATTTTTCTACTGACACAGAGTAGGCTACAGGACATGGAAAGTTAGCTAAAAAAGACCTGTACCCAGACTAGGTGTTTTCTTCATATTTGGCAACAACAATATACAAAAACATTGGCGAGGATTTCAGAAATAATTTCCAAATCTATTGCTAAACTTTCATTGCAAACGCAGCATGTGATTCATTTCCTGTGGCCCTCAGTATGTTATTTAATATCAACAATTCAGTCTTGTGGTATTTCAAGGACAGTTGCTCGTCCTTTTCTCAAATGCCTCAACCTAATTACCTAAACATACCTGAGATTTCATTGCTTTTCAACCTCTTCCTTTACTCTGTCTCTTATTCCCTCTACTTCCGAAAGTGTCTCGAGACACATTAAACACTCACAACAAAAGCCTGAGCTGTGTTTAAGACTTTGACAAACAGTGAGTGGATAAGGGTACGGTAAAACACAAAAAAACAGTTTTGAATTGGATTTACAGTTAATCATTGATTGACCAGTCACAAAGTTACTCCAATCCTGCAGGGCACAAAACCATTTAATCTGAGAACATACATCAGCTCTGTTACTCTGTGGTTTCTCTTCAGAGACCAAGGGGAGAAAGTTGGCTGTTCTTTGGGGACAGGATGTTAGTGCTGTTCGATAAACCAGTAGTCAGAGATGTGGGTGGCTGCCAGTCTTCCTCTGCTTTTTTGTTTCTGTCTCTGCTGTCAGATCTTTTGTTCTTGTTTTCTCCAAACACTACCGTCACCGACAGTGTCTTTATTCCTCCCAGCTCTTTTCAAACGAAGAGGAACATGAAATGAAATGTCACAGGTGCAAATGCAGAGAAGAGGCGGATGTTCCTTTCCCATTGTGCGCTCAACGCTGTGAGACCAAAATAAAAGCAGTCAAAAGTCGATTTTCTGAAAGACAAAAAAAAAAAAAAAAAAAAAAAAAAAAAGCGTCTGAGTTTGCTGAAGAGAGAGAGATTGCTTTGTCTTCCTTGGAGCCCTGTCTCTGTGGAGAGGTGGAGTTGAGCCGATGGCTTGATCCAAATGGTGTATTGATGTAATCTATGCACCGATCCATAAGTGAATCATTTTAGTCCTTCTCTAACTGTACTTTACAGCTTTTCTGTTCATCACAAAGCTTTCATGCCTCTGCAGCGACAGGGCCTTCATCACTCTCCACTGCATGCAGGGACCTGGCACAAACACCATGAATTCCTGCTGCAGCATGCGACAGGGCCTTCATCACTCTCCACTGCATGCAGGGACCTGGCACAAACACCATGAATTCCTGCTGCAGCATGCGACAGGGCCTTCATCACTCTCCACTGCATGCAGGGACCTGGCACAAACACCATGAATTCCTGCTGCAGCATGCGACAGGGCCTTCATCACTCTCCACTGCATGCAGGGACCTGGCACAAACACCATGAATTCCTGCTGCAGCATGCGACAGGGCCTTCATCATTTTCCACTGCATGCAGCGACCTGGCACAAACACCATGAATTCCTGCTGCAGCATGCGACAGGGCCTTCATCACTCTCCACTGCATGCAGGGACCTGGCACAAACACCATGAATTCCTGCTGCAGCATTGATGCAGTGATTAAACATTGATAGTGTGGATGTCTGAGAGAGGTGCTGCCATCCTCGATCTTGGCTTAGTGGGCCGGCCACAGCTTTTTCCTGCTCTGCTGTCAGCCCCCTATCATAATACCTCCCCTGTTTGGAAGGGGAATCTGAGGGGTTGAAGGAAGACATTGGAAGATTTAGGCCTAATGATTCTGTCTGCAGGGCTGTTTACTGAGCAGGCCATCAGTGATGGTCCCCAGGCACGGGCCTAGCAGCAGCAGCACCAAACATTGTGCTCTCTGGACCCATGTCACACATTCACTCTCCCTCGCTTGATCTGCTAACAGGATTGGTCAACTTTCTCTCCAGACACCAGCATTGTAGAGAACTGGCTCTTGGTAACTGACAGCAATTATTATGGAAATGGTGAGGCTTGCAAGAGATTAGCCAAAATGAGTATCTGAATGAGGCTGGCATTGGCAGTCAAAGGGACTGTGTGTGTCCCCCCTAGACCCAGTGAGAGTTTTCGTAGGTGTTTTGATTGTACACGGCTTGGCTCTTCCATCCCTTTCTTGTTCAGCTCTCATTTCCACGCACCGTTTATTCCTGGCCATCGCACGGCGTGACTCCAATATCCTCATCATCTTCATTTCACCTGAGCGACGTCTCCTGTACTGTAGCCATGTACATAGCGTTCCTTTTTTTGAAAGGTTATACAACCCCCTTCTATTGCAGCTGTCAGATAAGGATGTAGTGTAGTTTTACCAGGCCTGGCCTATGCCATGCTATTTATAACAGGGAGCGATAAGAGTACTGAGAGGAGCCAAAGAGGAGAGAGAGGCAGGCGATGCTCAGGAGCCCAGAGAATCGTCTTAATACTACAAAATGGGGGTTCTGATATGGATACATGCACTTTGTATTTCTATGTATTTAATTGTTGTTGTGACATGGGTTTGGATGAGTGTTGGCTATAGGTAGACAGTGGCTATAGGTAGACAGTGGCTATAGGTAGACAGTGGCTATAGGTAGACAGTGGCTATAGGTAGACAGTGGCTATAGGTAGACAGTGGCTATAGGTAGACAGTGGCTATAGGTAGACAGTGGCTATAGGTAGACAGTGGCTATAGGTAGACAGTGGCTATAGGTAGACAGTGGCTATAGGTAGACAGTGGCTATAGGTAGACAGTGCCCGTGTCCAAATACACATACTAAATAGTAGGACGTTTGAGTATGCGAAAAAAGAAGACAGTTTAATAGTATGTCATATTTTTGAAAATGTAGTATACTTTAAATGCCCAGATGTCATAATAATTTTGGCCAATTATATATGGGGATGCGCTACCGAAATTGACCAATAGTGAGGAAACCATGCAATTCCGCGTGATGCATTCACAGTATGCGAAAATATAATGTTTTATAGTATGTTACTTTTCTAAAAATGGAGTGCTTTCAATACAAGGATGTAATACTAATTTTGGCTTTTCAGCTAGTAGAATTCACTACACACTTTTCGGGAATTTCACAGCCACAATGCATTGGAAGAAGGGGGAAGAAAAAACTGAAAATCAAAGGCGAAAAATTAGAGGGTGGTTAGCCATATTTAAAAAATATATATATTTTACGAGGCAAGTCAGTTAAGAACAAATTCTTATTTTCAATGACAGCCTAGGAACAGTGGGTTAACTGCCTGTTCAGGGGCAGAACGACAGATTTTGTACCTTGTCAGCTCGGGGATTTGAACTTGCATCCTTTCGGTTACTAGTCCAATACTCTAACCACTAGGCACGAACATCTAGCAATAACAATATAACACGAACATCTAACAACCCAAAGCTGGTGTGTTCAAACGTCATCACGGACAACTTTAGCATTTTAGCTAATTAGCTACTTTACAACTACTTACTACTTTTTAGCTACTTTGCAACTACTTAGCATGTTAGCTAACCCTTACCTTAAGCAGTCACTGTCAAACCAGGGGCTTGTCCATATATGGAGGGTCAGGTCAATGCCATCAAGAGTACTGAGAATATCTCCTCTCTGACCACACAGCCCAGCATCTGGAGTGTTCAGTCATTATTCTTGTTTTATTTGGTTTTGAGTACAAGGAAATTGGTCCTCTGTTTCATAGTGTCTTGTAATCCCATGTGGGTTGGGCAGTGGTACAGTGGTTCTTCCTTAACATTTTTGAGATTATGCTGCGACCGTTTGTGGTAGATGGTGGCATTCTGTCATTGCACCACACTATCACAAGGGGGAGTGAGAACGCTGATCTATCGGTAGTCTAAACTGTCGTAATTAATGGAGGCGTTTTCAGTCAGAGTCTCTCCTCAGGCAACAACAACAAAAACGGTCAGTGGTCCTGGAGTTAAGAGAGAACTTGGGTAAATACAATGGGGGAATTTCACTTAACATGTGGACTGACGATTTTCCAAAAAATAGGCACAGTGGGCTTTTGGTTTCTCTCCCTCTAAAAACAGAAAGAAATCATTCTAATAACAAACTGGCTTTATTGACAAATTGGTAAGAACGTCTCACCCCATGTTCAAGAATGACCTTTCCCCTTTATTCAGATTACAATCGCTCACTTTCAGTTATTTGAAATTATATAATCTACAAAATATCATTATTTTTCAAACAAACCAATAGATATTTGGTTGCAATTTCAGTAAATAAAGACAAATTGGTTAAAGATAATTGTGCTAAATAAAAATGCATTCCACCATCTCTTGCACATGTCATTTTCCTTTCATAATGCATCCTTATTTACAAAGCGATTATTGTTGTTATTATTAACCCTGCATTATAATTATATAAAAGCCCCTTAGATATTCTCACAGACCAGATTTGCCCTAATGAAAAATGCCCCTTAGATATTACTTCAGAATCCTCCAATCCTCTAAATTGTATTATTTGCAGAGAGTCACGTCATTGGCTGAGAGTCAGGCGGCAGTTGAAGAGGGCGAGGGCCATGCCACCCAAACATGCAGATGTTAGTTTCAACTAGATTTTAGTTGCAACAAGTTCAATCGGGTTTAAATCAGGAGACCTACATGTAGAGATGAAACAAATATTTTTAGATATACTGTAGGCCTACCGTAGGCGACATAAGTCTCACTAGTGTTGAGTAATGTGTGTTAAAAGTGTTGTATGTCTTCTATTTATATATATTTATCTACTTACTCTGCTTGACCCAGTTTATGCCCTCATTTGCAATGCAAACCATAACAAATTACTATGGGAATAAATGGAAGAGGCAAGTGGAAATGGGGGAAATGTAAGGAACTTCTCTGTCGGCCATGGAGGCCTTTTGAAAACATGTTTTCACAAGGGCTATTAGCAGGACAATAGACACAATGTGGTCCCAATAACACCTCTCTGACATAGGGTCCAGCATATCTCTTGATGACGACATTGGATGTCTCGCCAGCTTTGATCCGGGCCTGGGCCTGCAGTACGCAAAGTCTCTGTTTGTCAGACCAATCATTGGGTTGAAACTACAGAACAGTAGAAAACAAGAGAACACATATGGTTAATGTTCTGGAAAAAAATCTATAATAATAATAATATATATATATACACTACCATTCAAAAGTTTGGGGTCACTTAGAAATGTCCTTGTTTTTGAAAGAAAATCAACTTTCTTGTCCATTAAAAAACATCACAATTGTTCATGTTGTAAATGACTATTGTAGCTGGAAACGGCAGATTTTTTAATGGAATATCTACATAGTCGTACAGAGGCCCATTATCAGCAACCATAACACCTGTGTTCCAATGGCACGTTGTGTTAGCTAATCCAAGTTTATAATTTTAAAAGCCTAATTGATCAATTGAAAACCCTTTTGCAATTATGTTCGCACAGCTGAAAACTGTATTCTCATTAAAGAAGCAATAAAACTGGCTTTCTTTAGACTAGTTGAGTATTTGGAGTATCAGCATTTTATGGGTTTGATTACAGGCTCAAAATGGCTAGAAACAAATAACTTTTTTCTGAAACTCGTCAGTCTATTCTTGTTCTGAGAAATTAGGTTAATCCATGCGAGAAAATTGCCAAGAAACTGAAGATCTCGTACAATGCTGTGTACTACTTCATTCACAGAACAGAGCAAACTGTCTCTAACCAGAATAGAAAGAGGAGTGGGAGGCCCCGGTGCACAACTGAGCAAGAGGACAAGTACATTAGAGTGTCTAGTTTGAAAAACAGACGCCTCACAAGTCCTCAACTGGCAGCTTCATTAAATAGCACCCGCAAAACACCCGTCGCAACGTCAACAGTGAAGAGGCGACTCCGGGATGCTGGTCTTCTAGGCAGAGTTCCTCTGTCCAGTCTCAACGTCAACAGTGAAGCGGCGACTCCGGGATGCTGGCCTTCTAGGCAGAGTTCCTCTGTCCAGTCTCAACGTCAACAGTGAAGAGGCGACTCCGGGATGCTGGCCTTCTAGGCAGAGTTGCAAACAGAAAGCCATATCTCAGACTAGCCAATAAAAAGAAAAGATTAAGATGGGCAAAAGAACACAGACACTGGACAGAGGAAGATTTTTTTTAAGTGTTATGGACAGACGAATCTAAGTTTGAGGTGTTCGGATCACAAAGAACAACATTCGTGAGACACAGAAAAATGAAAAGAAATGCTGGAGGAGTGCTGGGCGCCATCTGTCAAGCATGGTGGAGGCAATGTGGGAGATTTGTACAGGGTAAAAGGGATCTTGAAGAAGGAAGGCTATCACTCTATTTTGCAACGCCATGCCATACCCTGTGGATGGCGCTTACTTGAAGCCAATTTCCTCCTACAACAGGACAATGACCCGAAGCACAGCTCCAAACTATGCAAGAACTTTTCAGGGAATCAAATCAAATCAAAGTATATTTGTCACTAACCCCTCCTCCCTAGGCCGAATACAACAGGTGTACAACCTTACAGTGAAATGCTTACTTACAGGCTCTAACCAATAGTGCAAAAAAGATATTAGGTGAACAATAGGTAAGTAAAGAAATAAAAACAACAGTAAAAAGACAGTGTAAAACAGTAGAGAGGCTATATACAGTAGTGAGGCAATAAAAGTAGGGAGGCTATATACAGTAGCGAGGCAATAAAAGTAGGGAGGCTATATACAGTAGCGAGGCTATATACAGTAGTGAGGCAATAAAAGTAGGGAGGCTATATACAGTAGCGAGGCTATATACAGTAGAGGCTATATACAGTAGAGAGGCTATATACAGTAGCGAGGCTATATACAGTAGAGAGGCTATATACAGTAGTGAGGCTATATACAGTAGTGAGGCTATATACAGTAGCGAGGCTATATACAGTAGTGAGGCTATATACAGTAGAGGCTATATACAGTAGAGAGGCTATATACAGTAGAGAGGCTATATACAGTAGAGAGGCTATATACAGTAGAGAGGCTATATACAGTAGAGAGGCTATATACAGTAGCGCGGTTATATACAGTAGTGAGGCTATATACAGTAGAGAGGCTATATACAGTAGAGAGACTATATACAGTAGCGCGGTTATATACAGTAGAGAGGCTATATACAGTAGCGAGGCTATATACAGTAGAGAGGCTATATACAGTAGTGAGGCTATATACAGTATACAGTAGTGAGGCTATATACAGTAGCGAGGCTATATACAGTAGAGAGGCTATATACAGTAGAGAGGCTATATACAGTAGTGAGGCTATATACAGTAGAGAGGCTATATACAGTAGAGAGGCTATATACAGTAGTGAGGCTATATACAGTAGAGAGGTTATATACAGTAGTGAGGCTATATACAGTAGAGAGGCTATATACAGTAGCGAGGCTATATACAGTAGAGAGGTTATATACAGTAGCGAGGCTATAAAAGTAGCGAGGCTACATACAGGCACCGGTTAGTCAGGCTGATTGAGGTAGTATGTACATGTAGATATGGTTAAAGTGACTATGCATATATGATGAACAGAGAGTAGAAGTAGCGTAAAAGAGGGGTTGGTGGGTGGTGGGACACAATGCAGATAGCCCAGTTAGCCAATGTGCAGGAGCACTGGTTGGTCGGCCCAATTGAGGTAGTATGTACATGTAGATATGGTTAAAGAAGAAGCAGTCAGCTGGTATTCTGTCTATAATGGAGTGGCCAGCACAGTCACCAAATATCAACCCTATTGATCTGTTGTGGGAGCAGCTTGACCGTATGGTACTTAAGAAGCCCATCAAGCCAATCCAACTTGTGGGAGGTGCTTCAGGAAGCATGGGGTGAAATCTCTTCAGATTACCTCAACAAATTGACAACTAGAATGCCAAAGGTCTGCAAGGCTGTAATTGCTGCAAATGGAGGATTCTTGGACGAAAGCAAAGTAAGTTTGAAGGACACAATTATTATTTAAATTAAAAATCATTACTTACTGTATAAACATGTCAATGTCTTCACTATATTTCCTATTCATTTCGCAACTAACTTCATGTAGGTTTCCATGGAAACAAGGACATTTCTAAGTGACCCCAAACTTTTAAACGGTAGTGTATATAATAATAATAATATTTTTTTTTCCCCCAGAACATTAACCATGTGTGCACTACACTTAAATGAAATCATAATCATAGTATCTGCACTCACCCCTCTCTTGGGAGCTGTATCTTTAAAAGCTCTCAAGTCCTCATCGAGTCACACCTTTGCCCGTAAGTCCTTCCTTATGCTTATTGGAAGGAGCAGCAACGATCAACCGCAAGAACAATAATTACACTTCATCTATAATAACAGTGGACGGCTCAGTCACTTATTCTGATGGCTCAGGTACACGCTTATCATTTTCAATATACTGTGCATTCGGAAAGTATTTAGACCCCTTACATTTTTCCACATTTTGTGGTATTACAGCCTTATTCTAAAATGGATTAAATAAAAAGTCCTCATCAATCTACACACAATACCCCATAATGACATCACAATACCCCACAATGACATCACAATACCCCACAATGACATCACAATACCCCATAATGACATCACAATACCCCACAATGACATCACAATACCCCACAATGACATCACAATACCCCATAATGACATCACAATACCCCACAATGACATCACAATACCCCATAATCACATCACAATACCCCACAATGACATCACAATACCCCATAATCACATCACAATACCCCACAATGACATCACAATACCCCATAATGAAAAAGCTAAAGCCGGTTTTTTCCCCCTACTGAAATACCTTATTTACATAACTATTCAGACCCTTTGCTATGAGACTTGAAATTGAGCTCAGCTGCATCCTGGTTCCACTGATCATCCTCAAGATGTTTCTGCAACTTGATTGGAGTCCACCTGTGGTAAATTCAATTGATTGGACATGATTTGGAAAGGCAACACACCCGTCTATTTAAGATCCCACAGTTGACAGTGCATGTCAGAGCAAAAACCAAGCTATGAGATCAAGGGAATTGTACATAGAGCTCCGAGGCAGGATTGTGTCGAGGCACAGATCTGGAGAAGGGTACCAATACATTTCTGCAGCATTGAATATCTCCAAGAACACAGTGGCCTCCATCATCCTTAAATGGAAGATGTTTGGAACCATCAAGACTCTTCCTAGAGCTGGCTGCCCGGCCAAACTGACCAATCGGGGGAGAAGATTATTGGGTCAGGGAGTTGACCAAGAACCCAATGGTCACTCTGACAGAGCTCCAGAAATCCTCTGTGGAGATGGGAGAACCTTCCAGAAGGACAACCATCTCTGCAGCACTCCACCAATCAGGTCTTTATGGTAGAGGGGCCGGACTGAAGCCACTCCTCAGTAAAAGGGACATGACAGCCCACTTGGAGTTTGTCAAAAGGCACCTAAAGGACTCTGACTATGAGAAACAAGATTCTCTGGTCTGATGAAACCAAGATTGAATGCTTTGGCCTGAATGTCAAGTGTTACATCTGATGGAAACCTGGCACCATCCCTACGGTGAAGCATGGTGGTGACAGCATCATGGTGTGGGGATGTTTTTCAGCGGCAGGGATTGGGAGACTAGTCAGGATCGAGGGAAATATGAACGGAGCAAAGTACAGAGAGACCCTTGATGAAACACTTCTCCAGATCGCTCAGGACCTCAGACTGGGGGCGAAGGTTCACCTTCCAACAGGACAACGACCCTCAACACACAGCCAAGACAACACAGGAGTGGCTTCGGGACAAGTCTCTGAAAGTCCTTGAGTGGCCCATCCAGAGCCCGGACTTGAATCCGATCTAACATCCCCTGGAGAGACCTGAAAATAGCTGTGCAGCGACAGTCCCCATCCAACCTGACAGAGCTTGAGAGGATCTGCAGAGAAGAATAGGCCAAATACAGGTGTGCCAAGCTGGTAGCGTCATAACCAAGAAGACTCGATGCTGTAATCGCCGCCAAAGGTGCTTCAACAAAGTATACAGTAAATGTGATTTCCATGTTTTTTTTTTTTTTTTTGTGATGTCATTATGGGGTATTGTGATGTCATTATGGGGTGAGGTGATGTCATTATGGGATATTGTGTGTAGATTGATGAGGGAAAAAAAACTATGTAATCAATTTTAGAATAAGGCTGTAACGAAAACTAAATGTGGAAAAAGTCAATGCAAATGCATTGTACACTTACTTTGATATACAGTATAAGCAATGACGTGGAAGGACAGTACAGTGGAAAGAGCCCTCTCTCTCACTGTGACTTTGAGCTCAGGGGTAAAGATGAACCTGTTGAAACAGTTGTGTACCGTTGTATACCTTTCTTTCCCAACACTTCCTTCCACCTATAATCTCTCTGATTTCTGACAGAGACACAGTTGTGCGTTTCGGCAGACATATTAAACAGAGTTAGAAAGAGAGGCATAGAGAGAGAGAGAGAGAGAGAGAGAGAGAGAGAGAGAGAGAGAGAGAGAGAGAGAGAGAGAGAGAAAAAGGAGAGAGAGAAAGGAAGAGAGAAAAAGGGAGAGAGAGAAAGGAGAGAGAGAGAGAGAGAGAGAGAGAGAGAGAGAGAGAGAGAGAGAGAGAGAGAGAGAGAGAGAGAGAGAGAGAGAGAGAGAGAGAGAGAGAGAGAGAGAAAGGGAGAGAGAGAGAGAGAAAGGGAGAGAGAGAGAGAAAGGGAGAGAGAGAGAGAGAGAGAGAGGAGAGAGAGAGAGAGAGAAAGGGAGAGAGAGAGAAAGGGAGAGAGAGAGAGAAAGGGAGAGAGAGAGAGAGAGAGAGAGAGAGAGAGAGAGAGAACTCTACCCGTTTGATATGTTTGTAATAAACACTGAAACCCTGCCAGCCCCTCTATCTTCAATGGCACACATTGCCAGTCATCTGTTGTGGCTGCCCCAGAGTAGCGA
The DNA here is from genome assembly GCF_018296145.1 of Oncorhynchus tshawytscha. Lineage (NCBI taxonomy): Eukaryota > Metazoa > Chordata > Actinopteri > Salmoniformes > Salmonidae > Oncorhynchus > Oncorhynchus tshawytscha. Next base: position 43,859,029 of record NC_056458.1, on the reverse strand, counting down.
AGCGTAAGGGAACATGTTTTTGTCAATCCCTTTATATATATTTTTACCTGATTAATGGGAAGATCTGCCAGGGCAACACTGGGTCACAGCTATATGGGTACTATATAGTCTGGCCATGCCACATAACGCATGAAAGTTGTAGCTTTTTAGGTGTTCTGAGGGTGGTGGGTTTGACACCCTGATACAGCAGGGGAGATTATGAGACAGAGGTACACTGTAGGGCTGTTGGAAATTGCCTTCTGACTACTAGAGGGATGCTGGTATTAATACTGGGTGTGATAAATAGGAAATGACTTTTCTGAATAATCTGCCTGTGTGAGCGACACCTTAGTTGTGGTGTGTGGCTGGGAGTTATTCGTTTTAGACAGGTTGCCCACTGACAATTCAAAGTGTTACCTGAGGTGATGGGATAATTGATACTTTCATCCTCTGCTGCAAGGAAAATGTGTGACATTAACATTTTGTTATTGTGTTAAAGCTGGTATAATGATTAATATAATGGTTAATGTGCTAAATGTCACGGCAATCTCATCATTCTGGATAGGAGTCTAAAATTGAAGATGAAAGTTACCTGATGTCTTGATGAATATTGATGTTGCAGCCCTTAAACTCACGAGGCCAAGGTGCATGAAAAAAGCAGCAAGCACCTCTGTATTTAGATTTGGGGTTTACAAAGATGGTGCACAAGACAATTTGATGCATGTAATGCATTGCAGAAATTGTGTCTAGGAGTACTAAAGAATACTATAGTACAAGTTTGATAACATTAATGATCTACTACGTTATCACTCCTTTCAGCAACTAACTTGTACCCCCGCACATTTACAGTACTTGGCACCAGTACAGTCACTCCCTGACCTTAGAGAGCCGTTTATTTCTCTATTTGGTTAGGTCAGGGTGTGATGTGGGGTTGCCATTCTATTTTTTGTTTTCTATGTTTCTTTATTTCTATGTTTTGGCCGGGTATGGTTCTCAATCAGGGACAGCCGTCTATCGTTGTCTCTGATTGGGAATCATACTTAGGTAGCCCTTTTTCCCTCCTTCAGTGTGGGTAGTTGACTTTGTTTGTGGCACTAAAGCCCTGTAAGCTTCACGGTTGTTTCTTTCGTTTGTTGTTTTGTTGACGACATTTTTTTTTAAATACACGGGGAGATTGGCGGAGTCGGAGTTTAGACCTGAGCCAACTCCCCGTGCTTACCGTGGGGAACATGTGACTGGTCAGGCACCGTGTTATGGGGTGATGTGCACGGTGTCTCGAGTGAGCATTCACAGGCCGGTGTGCTCTGTGCCAGCGTCCCGCATTTGCCGGGTGGAAGTGGGCATCCAGCCAGAACGGGTTGTGCCAGCTCTGCACTCGAGACCACCAGTGCACCTTCACGGCCCAGTGTATCGGATGCCCACCCCACGCACCAGACCTCCTGTGTGTCTCTCCAGCATGGTGAGTCCTGTGCCTGCTTCAAGGACCAGGCCTCCTGTGTATCTCACCAGCCTGGTGAGTTCTGTGCCTGCGCCCAGAACGAAGCCTCCAGTGATGATCCACGGCACGAAGCCTCCAATGCTGGCCTCCAGTCCGGAGCCTCCAGCGACGGCCTCCAGTCCGTAGCCTCCAGCGACGGCCTCCAGTCCGGAGCCTCCAGTGACGGCCTCCAGTCCGGGGCCCCCAGCGACGGCCTCCAGTCCGGGGCCCCCAGCGACGGCCTCCAGTCCGGGGCCCGCAGTGAGGGTCCCCAGTCCGTCCCCAGTTTTGGCCGGGTATGGTTCTCAATCAGGGACAGCCGTCTATCGTTGTCTCTGATTGGGAATCATACTTAAGTAGCCCTTTTTCCCTCCTTTCAGTGTGGGTAGTTGACTTTGTTTGTGGCACTAAAGCCCTGTAAGCTTCCCGGTTGTTTCTTTCGTTTGTTGTTTTGTTGGCGACATTTTAAAATAAAATAAAATGTAAGCTCACCACGCTGCACTTTGGTCCACCTCCAACGACACCCGTGACAGAACTACAACAACCTGGAGGACGAGCTGGACCGGGGAGGAGAGAATGGCAGGGGACAAGACTCCAGTGATGATCCATGGCACAAAGCTTCCAGTGATGATCCATGGCACAAAGCTTCCAGTGATGATCCAGGGCACAAAGCCTCCAGCGATGATCCACGGCACGAAGCCTCCAATGCTGGCCTCCAGTCCGTAGCCTCCAGCGACGGCCTCCACTCCACCAAAAGCCCAAGCAGCGTGCGCCAACCTGGAGGACGAGCTGGACCGGGGAGGAGAGAATGGCAGGGGACAAGACCCGATCACGGAAGCCCGAGAGGCAGCGATACCCATGACAGGTACCCCCTGTATATAGCCTCGTTATTGTTATTTTATTGTGTTACTTTTTATTGTATTTTTTACTTTAGGTTATTTAGTAAATATTATCTTAACTCTATTTCTTGAACTGCATTGTAAGTAAGCATTTCACGATAAGATCTACACCTGTGGTATTCGGCGCATGTTACAAATCAAATTTGGTTTGATTTGTATGTGGGTCAGTGGGTGTATCCGAAATCTTAACATGGTCTCAGAGCATTTCGTATTATTCTGTATGTAAATCCGTTGCCCTCCATTAAGTATGATATGTTACGTTTCATATGGTATGTATGTATCTATCATCCATTTTGTAATTTATACATGTTACGATTTGCAAAATGTATGATATGTTACAAATTCCAATTTGTTATGTCTAACGTTAGCTAGGTGGCTAATGCTTACATTAGCTAGCTCTAGGGGTTAGTGGTTAACCAAACTCCTAACCTTAAAGGGTTAACCTGTTTGGGCGTATGAACCGCTAACGGGACACCTACGACAACATCCTGGGAAATTGGAAGAGCGCGAAATCAAAAATCCCAAAAATTATAATATTGATCATTCATGAAAATACAAGCATCATAGATAATTTAAAAGCTTAACTTCTTGTTAATTCAACCGCGTCGTCAGATTTCAAAAAGGCTTTATGGCGAAAGCATACCATGCGATTATCTGAGGACAACGCCCCAGATCAAAATACTTTTTCAGCCAGCACAGGCGTCACAAAATCACAAATAGCAATTAAGTAAATCACTTACCTTTTTGAAGATCTAAACGATAATATTTAAGATGGAGAATAGTATGTTCAATAGGGAAGATAAATAACGAAGAGTGCGCACCTCATTCACTTGCCAACAAGACTACTTTACTAATGAGAGACACCTTGGAAAAACTACAACTACTTGCTCCTTTTTCAAAACACAAGCCTGAAACCCTATCTAAAGACTGTTGACATCTAGTGGAAGCCATATGAACTGCAATCTGGGTCCTATCTATTTGTATTTCCCATAGGCTAGCATTGAAATGGCCTGTGACCTCAAAAAATAAAACTTCCAGATGGATTTTCCTCTGGTTTTTGCCTGCCATATCAGTTCTGTTATACTCACAGACATTATTTTTTACAGTTTTAGAAACTTCAGAGTGTTTTCTATATGCTAGCTTCTGTGCCTGAGTAACAGGCAGTTTACTTTGGGCACGTCAGTCATCCGAAATTCCAAACAATAACCAGTATGCTAAAGAAGTTTAACATGCGTGCATGAAGCTAGCCCCGCCTCCCCTTTTCAGTGGAAGCCTCCAGCAGGGTTTGAGTCAGCTTGTTGCCATGGATACTGTTACAAATTCTATTGATTTTGCTCTTCGTTGTCTCCCATCCCGGTCCATAGATGATGTCTAAATAGATAGTTAAATATGTCCTCAGCTACTGTTGAGGGAGAAAATGTCCCCAGCTAACCAGGATGATCTCCAGTCTCATCTTTGATAATGTATTGGGCCACTGAAAATCACCAGTTTTCAAAGTTCAACTTTAATATACAAATCAAATTGTATTTGTCACTTGTGCCGAATACAACAGTTGTAGACCTTACAGTGAAATGCTTACTTACGAGCCCCGAACCAACAATGCAGTTTAAAAAATTATAATAATAAAATTAAGAAATAAAAGTAACAAATAATTAAAGAGCAGCAATAAAATAACAATAGCGAGGCTATATACAGGGGGTACCAGTACAGAGTCAATGTGCCGGGGCACCGGTAATTGATGTAATATGTACATGTAGGTATACAGTGGGGAGAACAAGTATTTGATACACTGCTGATTTTGCAGGTTTTCCTACTTACAAAGCATGTAGAGGTCTGTAAACAAAGAAACCTTTGTTTTCAAATACAGAGATCATACTTTTCCTGTAGTTCTTGACTAGGTTTGCACACACTGCAGTAGGGATTTTGGCCCACTCCTCCATACAGATTTTCTCCAGATCCTTCAGGTTTCGGGGCTGTCGCTGGGCAATATGGACTTTCAGCTCCCTCCAAAGATTTCTATTGGGTTCAGGTCTTTAGCCAGCCACAGTCCCAGTCTCAGCCCCAGCTTTTAGCCAGCCACAGTCTCGGCCCCGGCTTTTAGCCAGCCACAGTCCCAGTCTCAGCCCCGGCTTTTAGCTAGACTCAGCCACAGCCCACTCTCACCTTGACAAATGCCAGGGAGGAAATCAGATCATCACCTATGCATTATTGATTTTCTGCTCGGGCTGGTCTCCGATGGCCATGTTTTTGTCTGTCTCACTCCAAGGAGATGGTTACAGGGACCTGTCACTCTGAGAGCAGAGTGTAAAGCTCACCACCATTGGACTTTGGAGCAGTGGAAACACGTTATCTGGAGTGATGAATCACGCTTTACCATCTAACAGTCCAACAGAATAGGATGCCAGGAGAAAGCTACCGCCGTGAATGCATAGTGCCAAATGTAAAGTTTGGTGGAAGAGGAATAATACTCTGGGCCTGTTTTTCATTGTTCGGGCTAGTCCCCTTAGTTCCAGTGAAGGGAAATCTTAAATGCTACAGCATACAATGACATTCTAGACAATTCTGTACTTCCAACTTTGTCGCAACAGTATAGGGAAGACCCTCTGCTGTTTCAGCATAACAATGCCCCAATGCACAAAGCGAGGTCCATACAGAAATTGTGTTTGTCTAGATCGGTGTGGGAGAACTTAACTGGCCTTCACAGAGCCCTGACCTAAACCCTATCAAACACCTTTAGTATGAATTGCAACGCCGACTACGAGCCAGTGCCTGACCTCACTAATGCTCTTGTTGCTGAATGGAAGCAAGTACCCGCAGCGATGTCCCAACATCTAGTGGAAAGCCTTCCCAGAAGAGTGGAGACTGTTATAGCAGCAATGTTCCAACATCTAGTGGAAAGCCTTCCCAGAAGAGTGGAGACTGTTATAGCAGCAATGTTCCAACATCTAGTGGAAAGCCTTCCCAGAAGAGTGGAGACTGTTATAGAAGGAAAGGAGGGACCAACTCCATAATGCCCATCATTTTGGATTGAGATGTTCGACGAGCAGGTGTCCACCAGACTTTTGGTCATGTGGTGTATTTGACTGAAAGGCCCATGTATGTGTGATTTCAGAGGGCATGATGCTGATCTAACATTTCACAGCCATAATGCTTCAAACCAACTCTTCATTCTTCTCTGGTAGTTAGTCCACAGTTAATTCCTAATGTAGGACACTCAGAGTTTGTGCATTACCCATTGGGGGAGACACTTTTGAATGATGAGATGAATATAATTTGCAGTTCAGTATGGGCTTGTGATGTGGGCACATGTTTGGCATGCTAAATCTCCAGAGTTGTGTGGCGAACAGCTTGTCATACTGGCCCTCTTGTTAGGAGTTTGCAGATGGCATGTCATCCGTCCTCAGAAGTCCCTTTCCTCTCTCTCTCTCTCCCTTTCTCTCTCTCTCTCTCTCTCTCTCTCTCTCTCTCCCTTTTTCTCTCTCTCTCTCCCTTTTTCTCTCTCTCTCCCTTTCTCTCTCTCTCTCTCTCTCCTTTCTCTCTCTCTCTCTCTCTCTCTCTCTCCCTTTCTCTCTCTCTCTCCCTTTCTCTCTCTCTCTCTCTCTCTCTCTCTCTCTCTCTCTCCCTTTCTCTCTCTCTCTCTCTCCCTCCCTTTCTCTCTCTCTCTCTCTCTCTCTCTCCTTTCTCTCCTCTCTCTCTTTCTCTCTCTCTCTCTCTCTCTCTCCTTTCTCTCTCCCTTTCTCTCCCTTTCTCTCTCTTTCTCTCTCTCTTTCTCTCTTTCTCTCTCTCTTTCTCTCTTTCTCTCCCTCTCTCTCCTTTTCTCTCCCTTTCTCTCTCTCTCTCTCTCTCTCTCTCTCTCCCTTTCTCTCTCTCTCTCTCTTCTCTCTCTTCTCTTTCTCCTCTCTCTCTCTCTCTCTCTCTCTCTCTCTCTCTCTCCCTTTCTCTCTCTCTCTCTCTCCTTTCTCTCTCTCTCTCTCTCTCTCTCCTTTCTCTCTCTCTCTCCCTTTCTCTCTCTCTCCCTTTCTCTCTCTCTCTCTTTCTCTCTCTCTCTCCCTTTCTCTCTCTCTCTCTCCTTTCTCCCTTTCTCTCTCTCTCTCCCTTTCTCTCTCTCTCTCCTTTCTCTCTCTCTCTCCCTTTCTCTCTCTCTCTCCTTTCTCTCCTCTCTCTCTCTCCCTTTCTCTCCTTTCTCTCTTTCTCTCCCTTTCTCTCCTTTCTCTCTCCTTTCTCTCTCCCTTTCTCTCTCCCTTTCTCTCCCTTTCTCTCCCTCTCTCTCCCTCTCTCTCCCTTTCTCTCTCTCTCTCTCTCTCTCTCTCTCTCCCTTTCTCTCTCTCTCTCTCTCTCTCTCTCCCTTTCTCTCTCTCTCTCTCCTCTCTCTCTCTCTTTCTCTCCTCTCTCTCTCTCCCTTTCTCTCCTCTCTTTCTCTCCTCTCTCTCTCTCTCTTTCTCTCCTCTCTCTCTCTCTCCTTTCTCTCTCTCTCTCTCCCTTTCTCTCCTCTCTCTCTCTCCCTTTCTCTCCTCTCTCTCTCTCCCTTTCTCTCTCTCTCCCTTTCTCTCTCTCTCCCTTTCTGTCCTCTCTCTCTTTCTATTCTCTCTAGCCACTTCTTTCATTCTGTCTCTCTCTGCCACGAGGCACTTTGCTGCTACCATGCAAAGCAAGAATGTATAGCGTTTAATAGTTCCCTTTTGAAGGTGTAGCTATACCGATCTGTGCTATGATGAAAGCTCTTCCCTATTAAATGGCCTGCTTTTAATTGCAGTTTGAAAAGATGAGGGAAGATAATGACATGCTCTTTTGCTGGCAGATAATGAATCTCTTAGTAAGGTATTTGTTTCATGATTGTATTGCACTCTTGACACTAACTCCGAAGGGATAATTCCTTTTCAGTGGAATGCACTGGTAGCTTAAGTCAATACCACAATATTGTCAATACATTCATCAATTTGGACTAAAGCTAACATCTTGTGGCCACATTCACATTAGTGTGAATAATGATTGTCTTAATAAAATCAGAAGAACAACAAATCAAATCAAATCAAATTTATTTATATAGCCCTTCGTACATCAGCTGATATCTCAAAGTGCTGTACAGAAACCCAGCCTAAAACCCCAAACAGCAAGCAATGCAGGTGTAGAAGCACGGTGGCTAGGAAAAACTCTCTAGAAAGGCCAAAACCTAGGAAGAAACCTAGAGAGGAACCAGGCTATGTGGGGTGGCCAGTCCTCTTCTGGCTGTGCCGGGTGGAGATTTTAACAGAACATGGCCAAGATGTTCAAATGTTCATAAATGACCAGCATGGTCGAATAATAATAAGGCAGAACAGTTGAAACTGGAGCAGCAGCACGGCCAGGTGGACTGGGGACAGCAAGGAGTCATCATGTCAGGTAGTCCTGGGGCATGGTCCTAGGGCTCAGGTCCTCCGAGAGAGAGAAAGAAAGAGAGAAGGAGAGAATTAGAGAACGCACACTTAGATTCACACAGGACACCGAATAGGACAGGAGAAGTACTCCAGATATAACTGACCCTAGCCCCCCGACACATAAACTACTGCAGCATAAATACTGGAGGCTGAGACAGGATGGGTCACGAGACACTGTGGCCCCATCCGAGGACACCCCCGGACAGGGCAAAACAGGAAGGATATAACCCCACCCACTTTGCCAAAGCACAGCCCCCACACCACTAGAGGGATATCTTCAACCACCAACTTACCATCCTGAGACAAGGCTGAGTATAGCCCACAAAGATCTCTGCCATGGCACAACCCAAGGGGGGGCGCCAACCCAGACAGGATGACAACATCAGTGAATCAACCCACTCAGGTGACGCACCCCTTCCAGGGACGGCATGAGAGAGCCCCAGCAAGCCAGTGACTCAGCCCCTGTAATAGGGTTAGAGGCAGAGAATCCCAGTGGAAAGAGGGGAACCGGCCAGGCAGAGACAGCAAGGGCGGTTCGTTGCTCCAGAGCCTTTCCGTTCACCTTCCCACTCCTGGGCCAGACTACACTCAATCATATGACCCACTGAAGAGATGAGTCTTCAGTAAAGACTTAAAGGTTGAGACCGAGTTTGCGTCTCTGACATGGGTAGGCAGACCGTTCCATAAAAATGGAGCTCTATAGGAGAAAGCCCTGCCTCCAGCTGTTTGCTTAGAAATTCTAGGGACAATTAGGAGGCCTGCGTCTTGTGACCGTGTAGGTACGTGTAGGTAGGCCAAATCAGAGAGATAGGTAGGAGCAAGCCCATGTAATGCTTTGTAGGTTTGCAGTAAAACCTTGAAATCAGCCCTTGCTTTGACAGGAAGCCAGTGTAGAGAGGCTAGCACTGGAGTAATATGATCAAATTTTTTGGTTCTAGTCAGGATTCTAGCAGCCATATTTAGCACCAACTGAAGTTTATTTAGTGCTTTATCCGGGTAGCCGGAAAGTAGAGCATTGCAGTAGTCTAACCTAGAAGTGACAAAAGCATGGATTAATTTTTCTGCATCATTTTTGGACAGGTTTCTGATTTTTGCAATGTTACGTAGATGGAAAAAAGCTGTCCTTGAAATGGTCTTGATATGTTCTTCAAAAGAGAGATCAGGGTCCAGAGTAACGCCGAGGTCCTTTACAGTTTTATTTGAGACGACTGTACAACCATTAAGATTAATTGTCAGATTCAACAGAAGATCTCTTTGTTTCTTGGGACCTAGAACAAGCATCTCTGTTTTGTCTGAGTTTAATAGTAGAAAGTTTGCAGCCATCCACTTCCTTATGTCTGAAACACATGCTTCTAGCGAGGGCAATTTGGGGGCTTCACCATGTTTCATTGAAATGTACAGCTGTGTGTCATCCGCATAGCAGTGAAAGTTAACATTATGTTTTCGAATAACGTCCCCAAGAGGTGAACTATATAGTGAAAACAATAGTGGTCCCAAAACGGAACCTTGAGGAACACCGAAATTTACAGTTGATTTGTCAGAGGACAAACCATTCACAGAGACAAACTGATATCTTTCTGACAGATAAGATCTAAACCAGGCCAGAACTTGTCCGTGTAGACCAATTTGGGTTTCCAATCTCTCCAAAAGAATGTGGTGATCGATGGTATCAAAAGCAGCACTAAGGTCTAGGAGCACGAGGACAGATGCAGAGCCTCGGTCCGATGCCATTAAAATGTCATTTACCACCTTTACAAGTGCAGTCTCAGTGCTATGGTGGGGTCTAAAACCAGACTGAAGCATTTCGTATACATTGTTTGTCTTCATGAAGGCAGTAAGTTGCTACGCAACAGCCTTTTCTAAAATTTTTGAGAGGAATGGAAGATTCGATATAGGCTTATAGTTTTTTATATTTTCTGGGTCAAGGTTTGGCTTTTTCAAGAGAGGCTTTATTACTGCCACTTTTAGTGAGTTTGGTACACATCCGGTGGATAGAGAGCCGTTTATTAATGCTCAACATAGGAGGGCCAGGCACAGGAAGCAGCTCTTTCAGTAGTTTAGTTGGAATAGGGTCCAGTATGCAGCTTGAAGGTTTTGAGGCCATGATTATTTTCATCATTGTGTCAAGAGATATAGTACTAAAACACTTGAGCGTCTCTCTTGATCCTAGGTCCTGGGAGAGTTGTGCAGACTCAGGACAACTGAGCTTTGAAGGAATACGCAGATTTAAAGAGGAGTCTGTAATTTGCTTTCTAATAATCATAATCTTTTCCTCAAAGAAGTTCATGAATTTATCACTGCTAAAGTGAAAGTCATCCTCTCTTGGGGAATGCTGCTTTTTAGTTAGCTTTGCGACAGTATCAAAAAGGAATTTCAGATTGTTCTTATTTTCCTCAATTAAGTTATAAAAATAGGATGATCGAGCAGCAGTGAGGGCTCTTCGATACTGCACGGTACTGTCTTTCCAAGCTAGTCGGAAGACTTCCAGTTTGGTGTGGCGCCATTTCCGTTCCAATTTTCTGGAAGCTTGCTTCAGAGCTCGGGTATTTTCTGTGTACCAGGGAGCTAGTTTCTTATGAGAAATGTTTTTAGTTTTTAGGGGTGCAACTGCATCTAGGGTATTGCGCAAGGTTAAATTGAGTTCCTCAGTTAGGTGGTTAACTGATTTTTGTCCTCTGGCGTCCTTGGGTAGACAGGGGGAATCTGGAAGGACATCAAGGAATCTTTGTGTTGTCTGTGAATTTATAGCACGACTTTTGATGTTCCTTGGTTGGGGTCTGAGCAGATTATTTGTTGCAATTGCAAACGTAATAAAATGGTGGTCCGATAGTCCAGGATTATGAGGAAAAACATTAAGATCCACAACATTTATTCCAGGGGACAAAACTAGGTCCAGCGTATGACTGTGACAGTGAGTGGGTCCAGAGACATGTTGGACAAAACCCACTGAGTCGATGATGGCTCCGAAAGCCTTTTGGAGTGGGTCTGTGGACTTTTCCATGTGAATATTAAAGTCACCAAAGATTAGAATATTATCTGCTATGACTACAAGGTCCGATAGGAATTCAGGGAATTCAGTGAGGAACACTGTATATGGCCCAGGAGGCCTGTAAACAGTAGCTATAAAAAGTGATTGAGTAGGCTGCATAGATTTCATGACTAGAAGCTCAAAAGACAAAAACGTCTTCTTTTTTTTGTAAATTGAAATTTGCTATCGTAAATGTTAGCAACACCTCCGCCTTTGCGGGATGCACGGGGGATATGGTCACTAGTGTAGCCAGGAGGTGAGGCCTCATTTAACACAGTAAATTCATCAGGCTTAAACCATGTTTCAGTCAGGCCATCACATCAAGATTATGATCAGTGATTAGTTCATTGACTATAATTGCCTTTGAAGTAAGGGATCTAACATTAAGTAGCCCTATTTTGAGATGTGAGGTATCATGATCTCTTTCAATAATGACAGGAATGGAGGTGGTCTTTATCCTAGTGAGATTGCTAAGGCGAACACCTCCATGTTTAGTTTTGCCCAACCTAGGTCGAGGCACAGACACGGTCTCAATGGTGATAGCTGAGCTGACTACACTGACTGTGCTAGTGGCAGACTCCACTATGCTGGCAGGCTGGCTAACAGCCTGCTGCCTAGCCTGCACCCTATTTCATTGTGGAGCTAGAGGAGTTAGAGCCCTGTCTATGTTGGTAGATAAGATGAGAGCACCCCTCCAGCTAGGATGGAGTCCGTCACTCCTCAGCAGGTCAGGCTTGGTCCTGTTTGTGGGTGAGTCCCAGAAAGAGGGCCAATTATCTACAAATTCTATCTTTTGGGAGGGGCAGAAAACAGTTTTCAACCAGCGATTGAGTTGTGAGACTCTGCTGTAGAGCTCATCACTCCCCTAACTGGGAGGGGGCCAGAGACAATTACTCGATGCCGACACATCTTTCTTGCTGATTTACACGCAGAAGCTATGTGATCTCTGACTGTTTCATCCTAACATCGTTGGTGCCGACGTGGATAACAATATCTCTATACTCTCTACACTCGCCAGTTTTAGCTTTAGCCAGCACCATCTTCAGATTAGCCTTAACGTCGGTAGCCCTGCCCCCTGGTAAACAGTGTATGATCGCTGGATGATTCGTTTTAAGTCTAATACTGCGGGTAATGGAGTCGCCAATGACTAGAGTTTTCAACTTGTCAGAGCTAATGGTGGGAAGCTTCGGCGTCTCAGACCCCGTAACGGGAGGAGTAGAGACCAGAGAAGACTCGGCCTCTGACTCCGACTCGCTGCTTAATGGGGAAAACCGGTTGAAAGTTTCCGTCGGCTGAATGAGCGACACCGGTTGAGCGTTCCTACAGCATTTCCTTCCAGAAACCGTGAGAAAGTTGTCCGGCTGCGGGGACTGTGCCAGGGGATTTATACTACTATCTGTACTTACTGGTGGCACAGACGCTGTTTCATCCTTTCCTACACTGAAATTACCCTTGCCTAACGATTGCGTCTGAAGCTGGGCTTGTAGCACAGCTATCCTCGCCGTAAGGCGAGTACAGTGACTGCAATTAGAAGGCATCATGTTAATGTTACTACTTAGCTTCGGCTGTTGGAGGTCCTGACGAATCGTGTCCAGATAAAGCGTCCGGAGTGAAAAAGTTGAGGAAAAAAAAAAACTAAAAATGCAATTTTATTAATTTCCAGATTGTTGCAATATGAAAGGAAGATGACTGATTGTCATCAAAAGTACCTAATGTCCCCTAAGTGGGCTACAGCAAACTTGAGTTGAAGTTACTTTATAGAGTACTGTAGATACACCATACAGTACCATTCGTTAAGCTGATGCAATACTATGTCACGCTGATTACAACTCCGCTGGTTTCCGTAGAAATTGCCCATGTCCGCATGCAAGTTTGTTTTTTTACACGTTACCATCAAGTTTTTCAAAGGTTTGGTTGTAGTCATTCAAATCTATATGGTGCCTGCCCATACATTACTGTATGTTTCCACTGATCACTTGACTTTACAGAAGAACATTCAAAGGAGAGTGTAGTTGAAGAAAGCTCTGTGTTCGTGTGCTGCAGGCGTCGGTGTAGTTTTTGAGTTATTTATTTCTGTCCACAGTTACATCCACTAGCAGTGGGAGCTCAGCAGTGGTAAGCCTCGAACACCCCTCAATGCCCACGAGATCCCCTTTGTACTGAGCACAGGAGTAGGCAGAGAGCCTTTCCTTTTCTCCCTGGGTTTGGAATTATCCATCCCTTGTTTTTATTCGTCTTTTCAGCCGTACTATTCAACCCCCCAAAAATAAATAAAAACTCTAAATATCTCCTGTTATTTATGCTCCACAACATGTATGTTACACAGTAGCTGTATCAATCTAAAGTTTCGCTGACATGTATGTTTTGTATGAATACCAAATGGAGAAATGACTGTTCATGCTCCATACCATGACTTCCCATCACAGAGAAAATGTAGCCGATTGGGATTTACTGCTACACAGCTCCACATCCTTTCACTGTCATAGCTGTGACAGCAGTGGGGTCTGGGCTGGTACAGCCAACCATGTCGTCATGCAAATGTTTCCCTTCATCCCCCTCCTATGTCAGATGCTAATTAGCAAGTATCTAATTAGTGTTAGAAGATTAATCACTCTTGGGAAGGAGGTGGGGTGTTTCAGCGGCGGGTGCCGAGACGGCGTGATGTGACAAAGATGCTACGAGCTATGCTACTGTGTCAAGGCTGAGGATCCCCTCCAGCCGCTGACATGTGGCAGGAATGGGAGAGCAGATGAGTCACATTGTCTGTCTGTCTGTCTGTCTGTCTGTCTGTCTGTCTGTCTGTCTGTCTGTCTGTCTGTCTGTCTGTCTGTCTGTCTGTCTGTCTGTCTGTCTGTCTGTCTGTCTCTGTCTGTCTGTGACCCAGGTAGCTATAGTGTAGGGAGTTGTGTGATGGTGACCCCCAGTCTAACTGAAGAGCCTGAAGATCCTCTGAAAGGCTGGTCATGGCTCACATCAACAGCATCCTCCCGGCCACCCTAGACCCACTCCAATGCACATACCGCCCCAACAGATCCACAGATGACACAACCTCAATCACACTCCACTCTGCCCTTTCTCACATGGACAAAAGGAACACCTACGTGAGAATGCTGTTCATTGACTACAGCTCTGCGTTCAGCACCATAGTGCTCACAAAGCTCATCACTAAGCTAAGGACTCTATCATTAAGTTTGCTGACGACACAACAGTTGTAGGCCAGATCACCGACAACAATGAGACGGCCTATAGGGAGGACGTCAGAGAACTGGCAGTGTGGTGTCAGGACAACAACCTCTCCCTCAATGTGAGGCAAGACAAAGGGGCTGATCGTGGACTAAAGGAAAAGGCAAGCTTAACAGGCCCCTATTAACATTGACGGGCCTGTAGTGGGGCGGGTCGAGAGTTTCAAGTTCCTTGGTGTCCACATCACCAGCGGACTATCATGGTCCAAACATACCAAGACAGTCGTGAAGAGGGCACGACAAAACCTTTTCCCCCTCAAGAGACTGAAAAGATTTGGCATGGGTCCCCAGATCCTCAAAAGGATCTTCAGCTGCATCATCGAGAGCATCCTGACCGGTTGTATCACCGCCTGGTATGGCAACTGCTCGGCATCTGACCGTAAGGCGCTACAGAGGGTAGTGCGAACCGCCCAATACATCACTGGGGCCAAGCTTCCTGCCAGCCAGGACCTATATAATAGACGGTGTCAGAGGAAAGCCCATAAAATTGTCAGAGACTTGTCACCCAAGTTATAGACTGTTCTCTCTGCTACCGCACGACAAGCGGCACCGGAGCACCAAGTCTAGGACCAAAAAGCTCCTCAACAGTTTCTACCCCCAAGCCATTAGACTGCTGAACAATTCAAAAAATCGCCACCGGACAATTTACATCCCTTTTGTACACTCGCTGTTTGTTTGTTACCTATGCATAGTCACTTCGCCCCCACCTACAGGTACAGATTACCTCGACTAGCCTGTACCCCGGCACACTGACTCGGTACCGGTGCCTCCTGTATATATTTATTCTTATTGTGTTACTTTTTGTTATGACTTTTTATTTTAGTCTACTTGGTAAATATTTTCTTCTTCTTGAACTGCACTGTTGGTTAAGGACTTGTAAGTAAAGCATTTCACGGTAAAGTCTACACTTGTTGTATTCGGCGCGTGTGATGATCTCTGACTGATTCTCCTATTGTTTTCACTGGACAAGCGTTAGATCACCCCTACAAGTAAGACTGTATCACAATGTGTAGACATTTCTGTTTCCGAATAGTCATTCCGAATAGTATTGTATACATACTGTATTGAATGTGAGTTTTGTGCTTATGTTTAACATTGCTGTCACTGTTCCTAATTCATAGTCTGCTGTCCAACACTGAGGATCTATCAACATGAAAAGAAGAAGGAATGAATATGAATTGAAAGGAAACAGGTTCTAATCAAACAGTCATTTGAGCAAAGAAGAAAATAGAGTATGACTTCAGGGTCTAATCGTCTATTAAAGTCATACTCCCTCTTCTTCTTTGCTCAAATGATTAGAACCAGTTGCCTTTTTTCTATTAATGAATAGAACCATATCTGATTCCACATATCACTAGCTTCAGTGCCATATCTGATTCCACGTATCACTAGCTTCAGTGACATATCTGATTCCACGTATCACTAGCTTCAGTGACATATCTGATTCCACATATTACTAGCTTCAGTGCCATATCTGATTCCACATATTACTAGCTTCAGTGCCATATCTGATTCCACATATTACTAGCTTCAGTGCCATATCTGATTCCACGTATCACTAGCTTCAGTGCCATATCTGATTCCACGTATCACTAGCTTCAGTGACATATCTGATTCCACCTATCACTAGCTTCAGTGCCATATCTGATTCCACGTATCACTAGCTTCAGTGCCATATCTGATTCCACGTATCACTAGCTTCAGTGCCATATCTGATTCCACGTATCACTAGCTTCAGTGCCATATCTGATTCCACGTATCACTAGCTTCAGTGCCATATCTGATTCCACGTATCACTAGCTTCAGTGCCATATCTGATTCCACGTATCACTAGCTTCGGTGACATATCTGATTCCACATATTACTAGCTTCAGTGCCATATCGGATTCCACATATCACTAGCTTCAGTGCCATATATGATTCCACGTATCACTAGCTTCAGTGCCATATCTGATTCCACGTATCACTAGCTTCAGTGCCATATCTGATTCCACGTGTCACTAGCAGTGATACAGTGCCAAGTAAAAGGAATGCTGCCGTCTTATCAATAAAATCAGAGTTTGAACCGCATTCAACTGCTATTGTTTATTGTTGTGAGAAAACCAATGTTTTTGAATTGCACGAAACTATTCAGAACTATGGACCTGAAAATTATGAGTGCATCTGACTTAACATTATTCAAGTCATTAGATACTAGTCTTCGGCTTCTCGGGAAGGTATTGAATGTGTGCTCAGAGAGTCAAGAGGTTGACTTGTGGCGAGGTAGCAGGGCATGGCAAAAGAGTAGTGATTTTGTGCATGCAGTTGTACAGATAGCCCATGGCTACTTAGTAGGGCAAATATGAGGGATGTTTTTACATTAATTAGAAGGATGCAAAATGAGGCAGCGCTAGGGGGCGAGTGAACTGACATTTAGATGCATGTTAATTCTCGTTTGCAAGCCTGGCTCTGAGAGGTATGAGAGTGGAATGGGAGGGGGGGTGAGCGCAGAGTTTGTCACTGATATAATTGGTGCAGGCTCGGTCTTCCAGCTTCCGATTTGATTGGCTAACTCTCACAGCATTGACATGCCCCCCCCAAAAAAAAAAAAAAAAAAAAAAAAAGCCACAGTATCTCATTTCCATCCTCTCCCCAGCCTGGGTGATTGACGGCCAGCGGCAGCCACCTGTGTCCCCCATTTTAATGTGGTTTGTCCTGTCTTGATCGCACCAATATGTTTGTGGAAATGAGCTATGGAAAGCCTATACAAGGCTCATCACTCCCCAAAAGACTAGAAACTCCCTCTGGCATTCTCCCAGACACATTGTCCTAGAAAACTGATCTACTGCGATAGCACACACTTTGCTCTTATCCATGCCAGGCATATTATCATGGCCTGACAATACCATGTAGTTGTTGCACACAGAATCGGATATTGTGAGGGCTTTATTGATGGACAGAAAATGTTCCCTTGATAACTCAGGCCTTCATTTTCTCCTCTTTTTGAAAGTCTGTGGAGCTGAAAATCCAATCACTTTAATCGTTTAAGCACATCCACTGTCAACACAGGAAGGTCTCTGTTAATTCAGATAAATGATACTGTAGCTAACGGGATTACTTATGTGTGACATGACATGGTCATGGTCATTTATGTGTGACGTGACTTTCCTAGTTAAATAAAGGTTAAATATAAAAAATAAAACATTTTTTTGGGGGGCTTCATAGACGTTTGTGAATGTTTGATATGTGCATATACTACTGGTATTCCCTACAGCTTTCCCCAAAGCAATTTTCCCATTCTGGACTCTGTTCTGCTGGCGCTAAGGAGGCGCATGTTAGTTTGCAATTTCGTCGTGTAAAAACTGCCGCATTTTCTAGACCAGGGGTGGGCAACTCCTCGAGAACCTGATTATTGTGTCATACTTTCTCTTCATCCCCAGCAAACACAGCTGATTAATCAAATTGCATTCTAAACCGAAGATCATGATTAGGTGATTATTGCCCCAACCCCAACCAGAAGCCATGGTTTACAGGCCACATTCGCACTGAGCTAAAGAGTAGAGCTGCCGCTTTCAAGGTGTGGGACTCTAACCCGGAAGCTTACAAAAAATCCCGCTATGCACTCCGACGAACCATCAAACAGGCAAAGCGTCAATACAGGGCTAAGATTGAATCAGACGACACCGGCTCCGACGCTCGTCGGATGTGGGCAAGCAAACTATTACAGACTACAAAGGGAAGCACAGCCGCGAGCTGCCCAGTGACACAAGCCTACCAGACGAGCTAAATCACTTCAATGCTCGCTTCGAGGCAAGCAACACTGAGGAATGCATGAGAGCATCAGATGTTCCGGACGACTGTGTGATCACGCTCTCCGTAGCCGACGTGAGTAAGACCTTTAAACAGGTCAACATTCACAAGGCTGAAGGGGCCAGATAGATTACCAGGACGTGTGCTCCGGGCATGTGCTGACCAACTGGCAGGTGTCTTCACTAACATTTTCAACATGTCCCTGATTGAGTCTGTAATAGCAACATGCTTCAAGGAGACCACCATAGTCCCTGTGCCCAAGAACACAAAGGCAACCAGCCTAAATGACTACAGACCCATGACACTCACGTCCGTAGCCATGAAGTGCTTTGCAAGGCTGGTAATGGCTCACATCAACACCATTATCCCAGAAACCCTAGACCCACTCCAATTTGCATACTGCCCAAACAGATCCACAGATGATGCAATCTCTTGCACTCCACACTGCCCCTTCCCACCTGGACAAAAGGAACACCTATGTGAGAATGCTATTCATTGACTACAGCTCAGCGTTCAACACCATAGTACCCTCAAAGCTCATCACTAAGCTAAGGAACCTGGGACTAACCACCTCCCTCTGCAACTGGATCCTGGACTTCCTGACGGGCCACCCCCAGGTGGTGAGGGTAGGTAGCAACACATCTGCCACGCTGATCCTCAACACTGGAGCTCCCCAGGGGTGCGTGCTCAGTCCCCTCCTGTACTCCCTGTTCACCAACGACTGCATGGCCAGGCACGACTCCAACACCATGATTAAGTTTTCTGACGACATAACAGTGGTAGGCCTGATCACCGACAACGACGAGACAGCCTATAGGGAGGAGGTCAGAGACCTGGCCGGGTGGTGCCAGAATAACAACCTATCCCTCAACGTAACCAAGACTAAGGAGATGATTGTGGACTACAGGAAAAGGAGCACCGAGCACGTCCCCATTCTCATCGACGGGGCTGTAGTAGAGCAGGTTGAGAGCTTCAAATTCCTTGGTGTCCACATCACCAACAAACTAGATTGGTCCAAACACACCAAGACAGTCGTGAAGAGGGCACGACAAAGCCTATTCCCCCTCAGGAAACTAAAAAGATTTGGCAGGGTCCTGAGATCCTCAAAAGGTTCTAAGCTGCACCATCGAGAGCATCCATCCTGTCGGTGGCTGAGCAATTGCTGAGCAACAGCAAGGCACCTCAGAGGGTGGTCCCCAACATCACTGGGGCAAAGCTGCCTGCCATCCAGGACCTCTACACCAGGCGCTGTCAAGGAAGGCCCTAAAAATTGTCAAAGACCCCAGCCACCCCAGTCATAGACTGTTCTCCTACTACCGCATGGCAAGTGGTACCGGAGTGCCAAGTCTAGGACAAAAGGCTTCTCAACAGTTTTTACCCCCAAGCCATAATACTCCTGAACAGGTAACCAAATGGTTACCCGGACTATTTGCATTGTGTGCCCCCCAAAACCCTCTTTTACGCTGCTGCTACTCTCTGTTTATCTTATATGCATAGTCACTTTAACTATACATTCATGTACATACTACCTCAATTGGCCCAACCAACCAGTGCTCCCGCACATTGGCTAACCGGGCTATCTGCATTGTGTCCCACCACCTGCCAACCCCTCTTTTTACGCTTCTGCTACTCTCTGTTCATCATATATGCATAGTCACTTTAACCATATCTACATGTACATACTGCCTCAATCAGCCTGACTAACCGGTGTCTGTATATTGCCTTGCTACTCTTATTTTCAAATATATTTTTACTGTTTTATTTCTTTACTTACCTACAAACACACACACACACACACACACACTTTTTTCTCCGCACTATTGGTTAGAGCATGTAAGTAAGCATTTCACTGTAAGGTCTACACCTGTTGTATTCGGCACACGTGACAAATAAACTTTGATTTGATTTGATTGAAGTCAGGTGTGTTAGCTGGGGCTGGGGCAGACCTGTGACACCAATCAGGCCCTCGAGGACTGGAATTGCCCTCCTCTGTTCTAGACCTTACGTCAGGTTTGGCAATTTACCCGTCTAACATCAGCTGGCTTGCTCTGAGGTGGGAGGGGTCGCAATATTACAGGTGTGTCCTTAAAAAGCAAAAGTGACAGTTTCACGCAGGGAGGTTTTAAGACTCACAAAAAGCAGGTCTTAATGGTAACGCAGGTGATAATGACTGCCTATTGCACCATGCCGTGCAGTGCCCATGGAGAGGTGCCTTTTGTGCCGGTGAATCTCATATTTAGAAACAAAAAAAATTATAGTTTCCCCCCCATTTTGTTTTAATTTGATTAAAAAAGCAAGCCTACCCTTCCCTTAATCAAGGCTGGTTTAGGTGAGGCTCTTTATCACGGCCGACCATTAGCCTATGAATTAAAGGCTTTTAAATGGTCTACTGAAAATGCTTAGAAATATTTGGAGTTTTTTTGCCCTCATGCTTTTTCCATTATTCACAATTCACACACCTGTGTACTTCATTTAGTTTTTTCCAAGTAGGCTATCCATCCCCATTTTCAAAGAGTGTCCCTCATCCAATTACCAAAGACACGCTACTCCAAACTATTCAGTCCTCCTATAATGCCATGTCAATGGCAGATTTGTAAAAAAAAAAAAAATCTGCCTCGCACATAGGCAACGATACAATTGACAGGAGCCTAGTATTTTGCATAGAAATGTGAATGTTTTGCGTAAAGACATTTGGGCCTACATCTGCACACAGTGCCATGGAACGAGAGAAGCAATTTATGATATCGTGCTTCTCACTACATCCTATTTAGAAATAAATGTTGTTTTAAAAAAGTTTATTTCCGTTTCATATGATTAAAAACCAAGCCCCCGGTAGGCTACCCGTACACTAGGCCTTGGCTACTATAATGATGGCTGGTTCAACAGCAATCTGTCAGGTCTTTTTTATCCTGGACTTGCAAAGTAGCCAATCCATAAAATGTGTTTACATGGTGCCTTGAATTAAAACATTTAAATATATGCACATAATCGATCTGCATACTTAATTTAGCTTGGTCAAGTATCCATCGCCATCTCCAAAGACTCTCTCCCCTAAAAGTAACTTAAATTATTCAATCCTATAATGCAGTATCAACGTTAGGTCTAGGTTTTATTTTGCTTATTGAGAACGTGCCTCAAATACAATACAATTTACGGGAGCCTAATATTTGTTATTGTAGGAGGTAAGAAAGATGCATGTAGGCTCGTTGAAGACAATTACAACAATATTGACTGCTAACACTCTAAAGGCTATTGAGCAAACACTTGATGTTATTCTTTTTTTTTTTGCTGTTGCTATTACTCATTATGATATTTAATAAACTGTAGTATCGATCCACGATGGAGCAGGACGAGAATGTTCCGTGCCCCCAGCTGAATTGGAGTTGATGACAAAGAAAAGGTCATCAATAACCTACAGAACCTCAGACAAATGCATCCTGTATTGAGCCATTGATTGGCCAGTGAGTGGACAAGCCCTCATCACAACTATAACTTGTTTATTCATCAAAACACAGCCCTTTTGCTCCACCTCCAGCGTTTTATTTTTATTTATTTAACCTTTTATTTAACTAGGCAAGTCAGTTAACAACAAATTCTTATTTACAATGACAGCTTAGCCCGGCCAAACCCGGACGACGCTGGGCCAATTGTGCGCCGCCCTATGGGACTCCCAATCATGGCCGGATGTGACACAGCCTGGACACAGCAATTGTGCTCATAATTCCGACTGTGGAAATAGCTAAAATATTTCTGACTTTAGATTCACCATTGTGCTAGGCTTGTTCAAATAGAGCCCTCTACATTCTACATTTCTCAACTACCCAAGATTAGATGAAAAATCCAATATGGCTCAGAGAGGAAATAGATATTAAATGCCTGCCCAGCTCTCAGATTCATCTGAAGGTAGCTAGGTGGGACAGCCACATATCACAGGCATAGAAAGTACATGTTCCTCAACCCGTAGGGGTGGGAGGGCCAAGAGACCTGAGTGGGCAGAACAGAGTGCTCGGGTTGGGTTATAGGGTTTGAGCATAGCCTGAAGGTAAGGAGGGACAGTTCCTCTTGCTGCTCAGTAGGTAAGCACCATGTTATTGTAGTGGATGCGAGCTTCAACTAGAAGCCAGTGGAGTGTGCAGAGAAGCGGGTTGACATGAGAGATCTTGGGAAGGTTGAAAACTAGGAGGGCTGCTGCATGCTGGATAAGTTTCAGGGGTTTGATGGCACAACGGGGAGCCCAGCCAACAGTGAATTGCAGTAGTCCAGACGGGAGAGGACAGGTTCCTAGATTAGGACCTGTGTCCTAACTACCTAATTAGGACACCTGTGTGAGGTAGGGTTGTACTCTATGAATGTTGTAGAGCATGAACCTGCAGGAGTGTGTCACTGCTTTGATGTTTGCAGAGAACGACAGGGTGTTGTCCAGGGTCACGCCAAGGTTCTTTACACTCTGGGAGGGTGACCCTGTGGAGTTGTCAACCGTGACGGAAAGGCCATTGAGCGTGCAGGACTTCTTCGGGAGGAGGAGCAGTTCTGTTGAGATATCTGCCAGGCACTCAGAGATGCGTGTTGCCAACTGGGTGTCAGAAGGGGGGAGAAAAGTAGTTGAGTGCCATCCACATAGCAATGATAGGACAGACCATGTGAGGATATGACGGAGTCAAGTGACTTGGTGTATAGAGAGAAGAGGAGAGGGCCTAGAACCGAGCCCTGGGGGACACTAGTAGTGAGAGTAGGTGGTGCAGACACAGGATCCTCTCCATGTCACCTGGTAGGAGCGGCCTGCCAGGTAGGATGTAATCCAAGAGTATGCATAGCCTAGGACGCCCAGCCCTGATAGGGTGGATAGAAGGATCTGGCGGTTCACGGTATCAAAAGGCAGTGGATAGATCTAGGAGGATGAACAGAGGATAGAGAGTCAGCTTTGGCAGTGCGGAGAGCCTCCATGACACAAAGAAGAGCAGTCTTGTTTGAGTGACCCGTCTTGAAGCCTGACTGGTTAGGGTCAAGAAGATTGTTTTTTCAGAGGGATAATTGATCAGAGACAGCACTCTCAAGTGTTTTGGAAAAGACAAAGAAGGGATACAGGTCTATAGTTTTTGACGTCAGATGAGTCAAGTGTTGGTTTCTTGAGGAGGGGAGCAACTCGGGACATTTTGAAGTCAGAGGGGACGCAGCCAGTGGTCAAGGATGATTTGGTGAGGAATGGGAGAAGGTCTCCAGTGAAGGTCTGGAGAAGTAAAGAGGGAATGAGGTCGAGCGGGCAGGTTGTCAGGCGGCCAGACCTCACTAGGTCTCACACACGCAGGATGTCATCTAGAGAGAGAGGGGAGAAAAGAGGTTCTCCAGAACAGCTCGCAATGAGTCACTCAGCCACGGAGCAGGAGGGGAGGGCCGAGTCGGCCCGAGAGGAAAGGGGCAAGGAGAGAGAGAGAGAGAATTGCCTGCCTTGTGATTGGAGGGGATTGGGAAAGGGTGAGGTCAAAAGAGGCCAAATCAACAGTAATGGTCCATCCCAATCAACAGTAATAGTCCATCCCAATCAACAGTAATAGTCCATCCCAATCAACAGTAATAGTCCCTCCAAATCAACAGTAATAGTATAATAATAGTGTTATTTTGATAGTTTACAATAATAGTGATTTTTTTTAAAATGTTGGAATGACTACCTCATCTCTGTACCCCAATACAATTAATTATCTGTAGGGACCCTCAGTCAAGCAGTGAATTTAAAACACAGATTCAACTACAAAGACCAGGGAGGTTTTTCAATGCCTCGCAAAGAAAGATGGGTAAAAATTTAAAAAGCAGACATTGAATATCCCTTTGAGCATGGTAAAGTTATTAACTATACTTTGGATGGTGTATCAAAACATCCAGTCACTACAAAGATACAGGCCAATGGTGACTTTAAAACAGTTAGAGTTTAATGGCTGTGATAGGAGAACACTGAGGATGGATCAACAACATTGTATTTAGTCCACAATACTATTTTGAAAATAATAATTGGCAAACGTTGCACAAATCAGGTGTGGAAAGCTCTTACCCAGACTTACCCAGACTTACCCAGACATACCCAGACTTACCCAGACATACCCAGACATACCCAGACTTACCCAGACATACCCAGACATACCCAGACTTACCCAGACTTACCTAGACTTACCCTGACAAATCCAGATTTACCCAGACTTACCCAGACTTACCCAGACATACCCAGACATACCCAGACTTACCCAGACTTACCCAGACTTACCCAGACATACCCAGACTTACCCAGACTTACCCAGACTTACCCAGACATACCCAGACATACCCAGACATACGCAGACATACCCAGACTTACCTAGACTTACCCTGACAAATCCAGATTTACCCAGACTTACCCAGACTTACCCAGACATACCCAGACATACCCAGACTTACCCAGACTTACCCAGACTTACCCAGACATACCCAGACATACCCAGACTTACTCAGGCATACCCAGACTTACCCAGGCATACCCAGACTTACCCAGACTTACCCAGACTTACCCAGAAATGCTCACAGCTGTAATCACTGCCAAAGGTGCTTCTACAAAGATTTCACTCAGTGGTGTGAATACTTATGTACATTTTAAAAATGTAAAATATTTTTTACAATTTGTCATTAGGGATACTGTAGGATATTGTGTGTAGATGGGTGAGGAAAAAATATATATTTCATCCATTTTGAATTCAGGCTGTAACATAAGAAAATGTGGAATAAGTTCAGGGATATGGATACTTTCTGAAGATACTGTATGTATCTAAACCAATTTTATTTTAAAATCGCACACAGAATAAGTTATATGTATAATTGTTAGTTGCTCATGGCAGCCTGCACGACCCCGGTCAGCCTTCAACTTGAGTCATTGCAATGTCACTTCCTGGAGTAGCTTCAACTGTGTATGTTAAAGGAAAACCAACCCAGAAACTCTCTGAAATCATCCCTGTATGATGCATTTGTCACGTTCTGACCTTAGTTCTTTTGTGATGTCTTTGTTTTAGTATGGTCAGGGTGTGAGTTGGGTGGGTTGTCTATGTTCTTTTTTCTATGTTGTGGTTTTGTGTTGGTATGAACTGGTATGGTTCTCAATCAGAGGCAGGTGTCGTTAGTTGTCTCTGATTGAGAATCATATTTAGGCAGCCTTTTCCCACCTGTGTGGTGTGGGTGATTGTTTTCTGTTATGTGTTTGTCACCTTACAGAACTGTTTCGTTTCTCCTTTGTTATTTTGTTGAGTGTTCTCTGTTCAATAAATATAATGATGAACACTTACCATGCTGCGCTTTGGTCCTCACCTCAGTCCAACGACGAGCGTTACAGCATTTTGTCGTGGAAAGGGACATAATTAGTCATGCTATCCTGTGTTTTACTGCTTACAGAAGAGTCTCTTGTTATCTGCTAGTGTTTTATCTAACCTGATATAAACGTGTCTGTGTGTGACTTAGTCATAAGACTGGGCGTAATAGCTAAGATCCGTTTAGGTTCGACCACAGCCTGTGAGACATCCCGTGGCTTTACGATCTGCAGGAAGTCAGCTGTGTGGAACCTTGCCGGAAGGAGCACATTACAGTGTGAACTGTGACAAAACGCAGTTATACGGTTGAGTCCTCATGCTATCAACCTCGGGCCATCTAAATCTGCACAGACAAACCAATCACCTTTTTACACTATGTTCCGCCCAACAGTCAACTGAACTCATTCAACGGAAATGTGTCTTCCGCATTTAACCCAACCTCTGAATCCGAGAAGGGCGGGGGAGCGGTTGTTTTTAGGGGTTAACTGACAGATTTTTCCAACTGTATTGACTCTACCAGTTACATAGGGGAGAGGAGCCTTGCTGTATTTACTCTACCAGTTACACAGGGGAGAGGAGCCTTGCTGTATTTACTCTACCAGTTACATAGGGGAGAGGAGCCTTGCTGTATTTACTCTACCAGTTACACATTAGGGGAGAGGAGCCTTGCTGTATTTACTCTACCAGTTACATAGGGGAGAGGAGCCTTGCTGTATTTACTCTACCAGTTACACATTAGGGGAGAGGAGCCTTGCTGTATTTACTCTACCAGTTACATAGGGGAGAGGAGCCTTGCTGTATTTACTCTACCAGTTACATAGGGGAGAGGAGCCTTGCTGTATTTACTCTACCAGTTACACATTAGGGGAGAGGAGCCTTGCTGTATTTACTCTACCAGTTACATAGGGGAGAGGAGCCTTGCTGTATTTACTCTACCAGTTACATAGGGGAGAGGAGCCTTGCTGTATTTACTCTACCAGTTATATAGGGGAGAGGAGCCTTGCTGTATTTACTCTACCAGTTACATAGGGGAGAGGAGCCTTGCTGTATTTACTCTACCAGTTACATAGGGAGAGGAGCCTTGCTGTATTTACTCTACCAGTTACATAGGGAGAGGAGCCTTGCTGTATTTACTCTACCAGTTACATAGGGGAGAGGAGCCTTGCTGTATTTACTCTACCAGTTACATAGGGAGAGGAGCCTTGCTGTATTTACTCTAC
The DNA here is from genome assembly GCF_018296145.1 of Oncorhynchus tshawytscha. Classification (NCBI taxonomy): domain Eukaryota; kingdom Metazoa; phylum Chordata; class Actinopteri; order Salmoniformes; family Salmonidae; genus Oncorhynchus; species Oncorhynchus tshawytscha. The sequence continues at coordinate 43,832,662 of NC_056458.1, read as the reverse complement.
CAGTTACATAGGGGAGAGGAGCCTTGCTGTATTTACTCTACCAGTTACATAGGGGAGAGGAGCCTTGCTGTATTTACTCTACCAGTTACATAGGGGAGAGGAGCCTTGCTGTATTTACTCTACCAGTTACATAGGGGAGAGGAGCCTTGCTGTATTTACTCTACCAGTTACACATTAGGGGAGAGGAGCCTTGCTGTATTTACTCTACCAGTTACATAGGGGAGAGGAGCCTTGCTGTATTTACTCTACCAGTTACATAGGGGAGAGGAGCCTTGCTGTATTTACTCTACCAGTTACATAGAGGAGAGGAGCCTTGCTGTATTTACTTACTCTACCAGTTACATAGGGGAGAGGAGCCTTGCTGTATTTACTCTACCAGTTACACATTAGGGGAGAGGAGCCTTGCTGTATTTACTCTACCAGTTACACATTAGGGGAGAGGAGCCTTGCTGTATTTACTCTACCAGTTACATAGGGGAGAGGAGCCTTGCTGTATTTACTCTACCAGTTACATAGGGGAGAGGAGCCTTGCTGTATTTACTCTACCAGTTACATAGGGAGAGGAGCCTTGCTGTATTTACTCTACCAGTTACATAGGGAGAGGAGCCTTGCTGTATTTACTCTACCAGTTACATAGGGGAGAGGAGCCTTGCTGTATTTACTCTACCAGTTACATAGGGGATAGGAGCCTTGCTGTATTTACTCTACCAGTTACATAGGGGAGAGGAGCCTTGCTGTATTTACTCTACCAGTTACATAGGGGATAGGAGCCTTGCTGTATTTACTCTACCAGTTACATAGAGGAGAGGAGCCTTGCTGTATTTACTCTACCAGTTACATAGGGGAGAGGAGCCTTGCTGTATTTACTCTACCAGTTACATAGGGGATAGGAGCCTTGCTGTATTTACTCTACCAGTTACATAGGGAGAGGAGCCTTGCTGTATTTACTCTACCAGTTACATAGGGAGAGGAGCCTTGCTGTATTTACTCTACCAGTTACATAGGGAGAGGAGCCTTGCTGTATTTACTCTACCAGTTACATAGGGGAGAGGAGCCTTGCTGTATTTACTCTACCAGTTACATAGGGGAGAGGAGCCTTGCTGTATTTACTCTACCAGTTACATTTACTCTACCAGTTACATAGGGGAGAGGAGCCTTGCTGTATTTACTCTACCAGTTACATAGAGGAGAGGAGCCTTGCTGTATTTACTCTACCAGTTACACATTAGGGAGAGGAGCCTTGCTGTATTTACTCTACCAGTTACATTAGGGGAGAGGAGCCTTGCTGTATTTACTCTACCAGTTACATAGGGGAGAGGAGCCTTGCTGTATTTACTCTACCAGTTATATAGGGAGAGGAGCCTTGCTGTATTTACTCTACCAGTTACATAGAGGCCTTGCTGTATTTACTCTACCAGTTAGGGAGCCTTGCTGTATTTACTCTACCAGTTACATAGAGGAGAGGAGCCTTGCTGTATTTACTCTACCAGTTACATAGGGGAGAGGAGCCTTGCTGTATTTACTCTACCAGTTACATAGGGGAGAGGAGCCTTGCTGTATTTACTCTACCAGTTACATAGGGAGAGGAGCCTTGCTGTATTTACTCTACCAGTTACATAGGGAGAGGAGCCTTGCTGTATTTACTCTACCAGTTACATAGAGGAGAGGAGCCTTGCTGTATTTACTCTACCAGTTACATAGGGAGAGGAGCCTTGCTGTATTTACTCTACCAGTTACATAGGGGAGAGGAGCCTTGCTGTATTTACTCTACCAGTTACATAGGGAGAGGAGCCTTGCTGTATTTACTCTACCAGTTACATAGGGGAGAGGAGCCTTGCTGTATTTACTCTACCAGTTACATAGGGAGAGGAGCCTTGCTGTATTTACTCTACCAGTTACATAGGGGATAGGAGCCTTGCTGTATTTACTCTACCAGTTACATAGAGGAGAGGAGCCTTGCTGTATTTACTCTACCAGTTACATAGGGGAGAGGAGCCTTTCTGTATTTACTCTACCAGTTACATAGAGGAGAGGAGCCTTGCTGTATTTACTCTACCAGTTACACATTAGGGGAGAGGAGCCTTGCTGTATTTACTCTACCAGTCAGATTTGCTCCTCCGCCTTGGCTATATTTTCCCGGTTTGAGAACTGTCAGGTCTTTTATCCTCCTCGTTCTCTGCCTGTCTATTTTCCTTTTAGTTTCCTGTAAAGGTTAACCAATCTTTGCTTAAGCGCTGGCAGGAAGACGAATGGCCATGCTCAATCAAAGCTCAAATCGCCTCTCCCTCCATGACTGTTTCACGGGCCCTCCGCTTCAACACACAGGCCTAATTTATTGAGGGCTCTTACTACAACATACTGTGTGTCTAAACATTTGAAAATAAAGCTAAATTGCAATTTACATCAAAATATTGACGTTCATATTTCAGGCGTTGGCTTGTTGGTGGTCTTTTTAGTCTGTCGAGTGATTCCAGCTTCTCTCTTCTTTAATTCTCTTTCTTCTTCTGTCCTTCCCTGCTGTTTGTCGTTCTCTTTCTACACAATTAATTGTTAAAGAACACAGTCCCAGCTATGTCTGGCTGATCAAAGATCTGCTGGTATTGGAGACCGAGTGCATTTGATGGTGTTGGAATAACGCAGTATGAGATATGAATATTTACAGGAGGGGAGAACTCAATTGCAGAGCCTGTGAAGATCAAATTAACTAAATGTAACAATATATTTGGATATGAATAACATGATTCTCCTCCTACGATAGTGTACAGTGCCTACGGAAAGTATTCACACACCCATTTTGTTAGGTTACAGCCTAATTCTAAAATGGATTAAATAGCTGTTTTTCCTCATCAATCTACACACAATACCCCATAATGACAAAGCAAAAACAGTTTTTTAGCAAATGTTTAAAGAAAATAAACAAACAAAAAATATCACATTTACATAAGTATTCATTCAGACCCTTTACTCAGTACTTTGTTGAAGTACCTTTGGCAGCGATTACAGCCTTGAGTCTTCTTGGGTATGACTCTACGAGCTTGGCACACCTGTATTTGGGGAGTTTCTCCCATTCTTCTCTGCAGATCCTCTCAAGCTCTGTCAGGTTGGATGGGGAGTGTTGCTGCACAGCTATTTTCAGGTCTCTCCAGAGATGTTCGGATTGGGTTCAAGTCTGGGCTTTGACATTCAGAGACTTGTCCCAAAGGTGCGGCAGGTAGCCTAGTGGTTAGAGGGGGCAGGTAGCCTAGTGGTTAGAGTGTAGGGGCGGCAGGTAGCCTAGTGGTTAGAGCGTTGGACTAGTAACCGGAAGGTTGCCAGTTCAAACCCCCGAGTTGACAAGATACAAATCTGTCGTTCTACCACTATTCGTCACCCTAGGGATGGTGCCAGGTTTCCTCCAGACGTGATACTTGGCACTTAGGCCAAAGCATTCAATCTTGGTTTCATCAGACCAGATAATCTTTAGGTGCCTTTTGGCAAACTCCAAGCAAAGCATGACAGCCCTCCAAGCGGGCTGTCATTTAGTTTTTACTGAGGAGTGGCTTCCGTCTGGCCACTTTTTGGTTGATGGAGTGCTGCTGAGATGGTTGTTCTTTTGGAAGGTTCTCCCATCTCCACAGAGGAACTCTAGAGCTCTGTCAGAGTAACCATAGGGGTCTTGGTTACCTCCCTGACCAAGGCCCTTCTCCCCCGAATACTTAGTTTGGCCGGGCGGCCAGCTCTAGGAAGAGTCTCGGTGATTCCAAGAACCTTCCATTTAAGAAAGATGGATGCCACTGTGTTCTTGGGGAACTTCAATGATGCAGAAATGTGTCGGTACCCTTCCCCAGATCTGTGCCTCGACACAATCCTGTCTCGGTGCTCTAAGGAAAATTCCTTCGACCTCATGGCTTGGTTTTTGCTCTGACATACACTGTCAACTGTGGGACCTTATATAGACATTTGTTTGCTTTTCCAAATAATGTCCAATCAATTGAATTTACCACGGGTGGACTCTAATCAAGTTGTAGAAACATCTCAAAGATGATCAATGCGTACAGGATGCACCTGAGCTCAATTTCAAGTCTCATAGCAAAGGGTCTGAATACTGATGTAAATAAGATATTTCTAAACATTTTATTTTATATACATTTGCGAACATTTAACAAAAAAACTGTTGTTGCTTTGTCATTATGGGGTATTGTGATGTCATTATGGGGTATTGTGATGTCATTATGGGGTATTGTGTGGAGACTGAGGATTTTTATGTATTTCATCCATTTTAGAACAAGGCTGTAACATAACAAAATGTGGAAAAAGTCAAGGGGTCTGAATACTTTCTGAATGCCCTGTACATTACTGGATAGATGGTACTTAAACACATCCGATATAGATTATATAAAACAATTCTGTCATAACTATTTTACATAAAGGGCTTTTAAACCCAGCCATCAGCTGCTCTCAGCACATCCCACCTATCTCTGTAAACCACCTGTTAATGTTTCCATGTGCCCTATATTTTTCAACTGTGCTGTGATGTTTCTCATCAATTCTGAACCTTTCTAATCTACAAATTGTAAGTTAAAGATTCATATTTTTACTATGAATATTATTATATTGTTGTTTTAACTATGACTTTCCACATCTCCCAGCAGTACTATTATTTGTAGCGTTTGTTTTTTTATCAATTAGTATATTTTGAGTTTAACCATAATATTTGTTGTAATATTTGTCTTTTCAGGCGGATGAAACTGGAATTGCAACCAGCCTTTGTTCGTCTTGTTTTATTTAGAAAGGCCACTATGGGAGCACCCTACCACGGCCCTCTCTTTCTACCCCTCTCTACCACCCTCTCTTTGTTCGTCTTGTTTTATTTAGAAAGGCCACTATAGGAGCACCCTACCACGGCCCTCTCTTTCTACCCCTCTCTACCACCCTCTCTTTGTTCGGCTTGTTTTATTTAGAAAGGCCACTATGGCAGCACCCTACCACGGCCCTCTCTTTCTACCCCTCTCTACCACCCTCTCTTTGTTCGTCTTGTTTTAGAAAGGCCGATATTTTGAACATGGTTCCAAAAAAACAAAAAAGTGAGTTTCTGATCTTGATAAAAGGAACGTGGTGAACAATTCTTACTCATCTACTGGAGAACCAGTTCGGGTTGAAGTATAACTTTTGTATGACTGAAGCTTTTAGTGAGAAGTTTAATGCTTTGTTATTTAAAGAACATGTCCCCGAAATCATATACATTTTATATATATATATATATATAACAGTTTCGGGATTTATATTATATATTTATATATACTCAGCAAAAAAAGAAAGTCCTCTCACTGTCAACTGCGTTTATGTTCAGCAAACCTACACTACACTACCTATAGACTATACTATACTACACTACCTATAGCCTATACTACCTATAGCCTACACTACACTACCTATAGACTATACTACTTATAGCCTACACTACCTATAGACTATACTATACTACACTACCTATAGCCTATACTACCTATAGCCTATACTACACTACCTATAGCCTATACTACCTATAGCCTACACTACCTATAGACTATACTACTTATAGCCTACACTACCTATAGCCTACACTACACTACCTATAGCCTACACTACACTACCTATAGCCTACACTACCTATAGCCTACACTACACTACCTATAGCCTACACTACACTACCTATAGCCTACACTACCTATAGCCTACACTACCTATAGCCTACACTACCTATAGACTATACTACACTACCTATAGACTATACTACACTACCTATAGCCTACACTACACTACATATAGACTATACTACACTATATATGGCCTATACTACACTACACTACCTATAGACTATACTACACTACATATGGCCTACACTACACTACCTATAGCCTACACTACACTACCTATAGACTATACTACACTACATATGGCCTATACTACACTACACTACCTATAGCCTACACTACACTACCTATAGCCTACACTACACTACCTATAGCCTACACTACACTACCTATAGCCTACACTACCTATAGACTATACTACACTACCTATAGACTATACTACACTACCTATAGCCTACACTACACTACCTATAGACTATACTACACTACATATGGCCTATACTACACTACACTACCTATAGCCTACACTACACTACCTATAGCCTATACTACACTACATATAGCCTATACTACACTACCTATAGCCTACACTACACTACCTATAGCCTACACTACCTATAGCCTATACTACACTACCTATAGCCTATACTACACTACCTATAGCCTACACTACACTACCTATAGCCTACACTACACTACCTATAGCCTACACTACCTATTGCCTATACTACACTACACTACCTATAGCCTATACTACACTACCTATAGCCTACACTACACTACCTATAGCCTACACTACACTACCTATAGCCTATACTACACTACCTATGGCCTATACTACACTACACTACCTATAGCCTATACTACACTATCTATAGCCAATACTACACTATCTATAGCCTAAACTACACTACCTATAGCCTATACTACACTACCTATAGCCTATACTACACTACACTACCTATAGCCTATACTACACTACACTACCTATAGCCTATACTACACTACACTACCTATAGCCTATACTACACTACACTACCTATGGCCTATACTACACTACACTACCTATGGCCTATACTACACTACACTACCTATAGCCTATACTACACTACACTACCTATAACCTATACTACACTACCTATAGCCTATACTACCCTACACTACCTATAGCCTATACTAAACTACCTATAGCCTATACTACACTACACCACCTATGGCCAATACTACACTACACTACCTATGGCCTATACTACACTACACTACCTATAGCCTATACTACACTACCTATAGCCTACACTACACTACACTACATATAGCCTATACTACACTACGCTACCTATGGCCCATACTACACTACACTACCTATGGCCTATACTACACTACACTACCTATGGCCTATACTACACTACACTACCTATAGCCTATACTACACTACACTACCTATAGCCTATACTACACTACACTACCTATAGCCTATACTACACTACCTATAGCCTACACTACACTACCTATAGCCTATAGTACACTACCTATAGCCTATACTAAACTACCTATAGCCTATACTACACTACCTACAGTCTATACTACACTACCTATAGCCTATACTACACTACATATATCCTATACTACACTACCTATAGCCTATACTACACTACTTATAGCCTATGCTACACTACCTATAGCCTATACTACACTACACTACCTATAGCCTATACTACACTACCTATGGCCTATACTACACTACCTATGGCCTATACTACACTACACTACCTATAGCCTATACTACACTACACTACCTATAGCCTATATTACACTACACTACCTATAGCCTATACTACACTATCTATAGCCTATACTACACTACCTATAGCCTAAACTACACTACACTACCTATAGCCTATACTACACTACCTATAGCCTATACTTCACTACCTATAGCCTATACTGCACTGTCTATAGCCTATACTACACTACACTACCTATAGCCTATACTACACTACCTATAGCCTATACTACACTACCTATAGCCTATACTACACTACACTACCTATGGCCTATACTACACTACACTACCTATAGCCTATACTACACTACCTATAGCCTACACTACACTACCTATAGCCTATACTACACTACCTATAGCCTATACTACACTACCTATTGCCTATACTACACTACACTACCTATAGCCTATACTACACTACACTACCTATGGCCTATACTACACTACACTACCTATGGCCTATACTACACTACACTACCTATGGCCTATACTACACTACACTACCTATAGCCTATACTACACTACACTACCTATAGCCTATACTACACTACCTATAGCCTATACTACACTACCTATAGCCTATACTACACTACCTATAGTCTATACTACACTATCTATAGCCAATACTACACTACCTATAGCCTATACTACACTACCTATAGCCTATACTACACTACACTACCTATAGCCTATACTACACTACACTACCTATAGCCTATACTACACTACACTACCTATGGCCTATACTACACTACACTACCTATGGCCTATACTACACTACCTATGGCCTATACTACACTACACTACCTATAGCCTATACTACACTACACTACCTATAGCCTATATTACACTACACTACCTATAGCCTATACTACACTATCTATAGCCTATACTACACTACCTATAGCCTACACTACACTACCTATAGCCTATACTACACCACCTATAGCCTATACTACACTACATATATCCTATACTACACTACCTATAGCCTATACTACACTACCTATAGCCTATACTACACTACACTACCTATAGCCTATACTACACTACCTATGGCCTATACTACACTACACTACCTATAGCCTATACTACACTACACTACCTATAGCCTATATTACACTACACTACCTATAGCCTATACTACACTATCTATAGCCTATACTACACTACCTATAGCCTATACTACACTACACTACCTATAGCCTATACTACACTACACTACCTATAGCCTATACTACACTACACTACCTATAGCCTATACTACACTACCTATAGCCTATACTACACTACACTACCTATAGCCTATACTACACTACACTACCTATGGCCTATACTACACTACACTACCTATAGCCTATACTACACTACTATAGCCTATACTACACTACACTACCTATAGCCTATATACACTACACTACCTATAGCCTATACTACACTACCTATAGCCTATACTACTAGCCTATATACTACACTACCTATAGCCTATACTACACTACCTATAGCCTATACTACACTACCTATAGCCTATACTACACTACATATAGCCTATACTACACTACCTATAGCCTATACTACACTACCTATAGCCTATACTACACTACACTACCTATAGCCTATACTTCACTACCTATAGCCTATACTACACTGCCTATAGCCTATACTTCACTACCTATAGCCTATACTGCACTGTCTATAGCCTATACTACACTACACTACCTATAGCCTATACTACACTACCTATAGCCTATACTACACTACACTACCTATGGCCTATACTACACTACACTACCTATAGCCTATACTACACTACCTATAGCCTACACTACACTACCTATAGCCTATACTACACTACCTATAGCCTATACTACACTACCTATAGCCTATACTACACTACACTACCTATAGCCTATACTACACTACACTACCTATGGCCTATACTACCCTACACTACCTATGGCCTATACTACACTACACTACCTATAGCCTATACTACACTACACTACCTATAGCCTATACTACACTACATTACCTATAGCCTATACTACACTACCTATAGCCTATACTACATTACCTATAGCCTATACTACACTACACTACCTATGGCCTATACTACACTACACTACCTATAGCCTATACTACACTACTTATAGCCTACACTAAACTACCTATAGCCTATAGTACACTACCTATAGCCTATACTAAACTACCTATAGCCTATACTACACTACCTATAGTCTATACTACACTACCTACAGTCTATACTACACTACCTATAGCCTATACTACACTACATATATCCTATACTACACTACCTATAGCCTATACTACACTACTTATAGCCTATGCTACACTACCTATAGCCTATACTACACTACACTACCTATAGCCTATACTACACTACCTATGGCCTATACTACACTACCTATGGCCTATACTACACTACACTACCTATAGCCTATACTACACTACACTACCTATAGCCTATATTACACTACACTACCTATAGCCTATACTACACTATCTATAGCCTATACTACACTACCTATAGCCTAAACTACACTACACTACCTATAGCCTATACTACACTACACTACCTATGGCCTATACTACACTACACTACCTATAGCCTATACTTCACTACCTATAGCCTATACTGCACTGTCTATAGCCTATACTACACTACACTACCTATAGCCTATACTACACTACCTATAGCCTATACTACACTACCTATAGCCTATACTACACTACACTACCTATGGCCTATACTACACTACACTACCTATAGCCTATACTACACTACCTATAGCCTACACTACACTACCTATAGCCTATACTACACTACCTATAGCCTATACTACACTACCTATTGCCTATACTACACTACACTACCTATAGCCTATACTACACTACACTACCTATGGCCTATACTACACTACCTATAGCCTATACTACACTACACTACCTATAGCCTATACTACACTACACTACCTATAGCCTATATTACACTACACTACCTATAGCCTATACTACACTACTATAGCCTATACTACACTACCTATAGCCTATACTACACTACCTATAGCCTATACTACACACATTTCTATAGCCTAGCCTATACTACACTACACACTATAGCCTATACTACACTACCTATAGCCTATACTACACTACACTACCTATAGCCTATACTACACTACACTATAGCCTATACTATACTACACTACCTATGGCCTATACTACACTACCTATGGCCTATACTACACTACCTACCTATAGCCTATACTACACTACACTACCTATAGCCTATATACACTACACTACCTATAGCCTATACTACACTACACTACCTATAGCCTATACTAAACTACCTATAGCCTATACTACACTACACTACCTATAGCCTATACTACACTACACTACCTATGGCCTATACTACACTACACTACCTATAGCCTATACTTCACTACCTATAGCCTATACTGCACTGTCTATAGCCTATACTACACTACACTACCTATAGCCTATACTACACTACCTATAGCCTATACTACACTACCTATAGCCTATACTACACTACACTACCTATGGCCTATACTACACTACACTACCTATAGCCTATACTACACTACCTATAGCCTATACTACACTACCTATAGCCTATACTACACTACCTATAGCCTATACTACACTACCTATAGCCTATACTACACTACACTACCTATAGCCTATACTACACTACACTACCTATGGCCTATACTACACTACACTACCTATGGCCTATACTACACTACACTACCTATAGCCTATACTACACTACACTACCTATAGCCTATACTACACTACATTACCTATAGCCTATACTACACTACCTATAGCCTATACTACATTACCTATAGCCTATACTACACTACACTACCTATGGCCTATACTACACTACACTACCTATAGCCTATACTACACTACTTATAGCCTACACTAAACTACCTATAGCCTATAGGTAGTTTAGGTAGTTAAATAGTTATAGTTATAGTTATAGTTACACTACCTATAGCCTATACTAAACTACCTATAGCCTATACTACACTACCTATAGTCTATACTACACTACCTACAGTCTATACTACACTACCTATAGCCTATACTACACTACATATATCCTATACTACACTACCTATAGCCTATACTACACTACTTATAGCCTATGCTACACTACCTATAGCCTATACTACACTACACTACCTATAGCCTATACTACACTACCTATGGCCTATACTACACTACCTATGGCCTATACTACACTACACTACCTATAGCCTATACTACACTACACTACCTATAGCCTATATTACACTACACTACCTATAGCCTATACTACACTATCTATAGCCTATACTACACTACCTATAGCCTAAACTACACTACACTACCTATAGCCTATGCTACACTACACTACCTATGGCCTATACTACACTACACTACCTATAGCCTATACTTCACTACCTATAGCCTATACTGCACTGTCTATAGCCTATACTACACTACACTACCTATAGCCTATACTACACTACCTATAGCCTATACTACACTACCTATAGCCTATACTACACTACACTACCTATGGCCTATACTACACTACACTACCTATAGCCTATACTACACTACCTATAGCCTATACTACACTACCTATAGCACTACACTACCTATAGCCTATACTACACTACCTATAGCCTATACTACACTACCTATAGCCTATACTACACTACACTACCTATAGCCTATACTACACTACACTACCTATGGCCTATACTACACTACACTACCTATGGCCTATACTACACTACACTACCTATGGCCTATACTACACTACACTACCTATAGCCTATACTACACTACACTACCTATAGCCTATACTACACTACCTATAGCCTATACCACTATATAGCCTATACTACACTACCTATAGCCTATACTACACTACCTATAGCCTATACTACACTACCTACTACCTATAGCCTATACTACACTACCTATAGCCTATACTACACTACACTACCTATAGCCTATACTACACTACACTACCTATAGCCTATACTACACTACATAGCCTATACCTATAGCCTATACTACACTACACTACCTATAGCCTATACTACACTACCTATGGCCTATACTACACTACCTATGGCCTATACTACACTACACTACCTATAGCCTATACTACACTACACTACCTATAGCCTATATTACACCTATACACTACCTATAGCCTATACTACACTATCTATAGCCTATACTACACTACCTATAGCCTATACTACACTACCTATAGCCTATACTACACACTACCTATAGCCTATACTACACTACTATAGCCTATACTACACTACCTATAGCCTATACTACACTACCTATATAGCCTATACTACACTACCTATATAGCCTATACTACACTACACTACCTATACTAGCCTATACACTACATAGCCTACTACACTACTATAGCCTATACTACACTACACTACCTATAGCCTATACTACACTACACTACCTATAGCCTATACTACACTACACTACCTATAGCCTATACTACACTACACTACCTATAGCCTATACTACACTACCTATAGCCTATACTACACTACCTATAGCCTATACTACACTACCTATAGTCTATACTACACTACCTATAGCCTACACTACACTACACCTACTACACTACTATAGCCTATACTACACTACCTATAGCACTATACTATACTACACTACACTACCTATAGCCTATACTACACTACACTACCTATAGCCTATACTACACTACACTACCTATGGCCTATACTACACCTATAGCCTACACTACCTATAGCCTATACTACACTACCTATAGCCTATACTACACTACACTACCTATAGCCTATACTACACTACACTACCTACTAGCCTATACTTACACTACACTACCTATAGCCTATACTACACTATCTATAGCCTATACTACACTACCTATAGCCTATACTATACTACCTATAGCCTATACTATACCACCCTATAGCCTATACTACACTACATATATCCTATACTACACTACCTATAGCCTATGCTACACTACCTATAGCCTATACTACACTACACTACCTATAGCCTATACTACACTACCTATGGCCTATACTACACTACCTATGGCCTATACTACACTACACTACCTATAGCCTATACTACACTACACTACCTATAGCCTATATTACACTACACTACCTATAGCCTATACTACACTATCTATAGCCTATACTACACTACCTATAGCCTAAACTACACTACACTACCTATAGCCTATGCTACACTACACTACCTATGGCCTATACTACACTACACTACCTATAGCCTATACTTCACTACCTATAGCCTATACTGCACTACACTATAGCCTATACTACACTACACTACCTATAGCCTATACTACACTACCTATAGCCTATACTACACTACCTATAGCCTATACTACACTACACTACCTATAGCCTATACTACACTACACTACCTATAGCCTATACTACACTACCTATAGCCTATACTACACTACCTATAGCCTATACTACACTACCTATAGCCTATGCTACACTACCTATAGCCTATACTACACTACACTACCTATAGCCTATACTACACTACACTACACTACCTATGGCCTATACTACACTACACTACCTATGGCCTATACTACACTACACTACCTATAGCCTATACTACACTATCTATAGCCTATACTACACTACCTATAGCCTATACTACATTATAGCTATATAGCCTATACTATACTACACTACCTATGGCCTATACTACACTACACTACCTATAGCCTATACTACACTACTATAGCCTACACTAACTACCTATAGCCTATAGTACACTACACTACCTATAGCCTATACTAAACTACCTATAGCCTATACTACACTACCTATAGCCTATACTACACTACCTACAGTCTATACTACACTACCTATAGCCTATACTACACTACATATATCCTATACTACACTTATAGCACTACCTATAGCCTATACTACACTACTTATAGCCTATGCTACACTACCTATAGCCTATACTACACTACACTACCTATAGCCTATACTACACTACCTATGGCCTATACTACATAGCCTACCTATGGCCTATACTACACTACACTACCTATGGCCTATACTACACTACACTACCTATGGCCTATACTACACTACACTACCTATAGCCTATACTACACTATCTATAGCCTATACTACACTACCTATAGCCTATATTACACTACACTACCTATAGCCTATATTATACTACACTACCTATAGCCTATATTACACTACACTACCTATAGCCTATACTACACTATCTATAGCCTATACTACACTATCTATAGCCTATACTACACTACCTATAGCCTATACTACACTACCTATAGCCTATACTAAACTACCTATAGCCTATACTACACTACACTACCTATGGCCTATACCTATACTACACTACCTATAGCCTATACCACTACCTATAGCCTATACTACACTACCTATAGCCTATACTACACTACCTATAGCCTATACTACACTACCTATAGCCTATACTACACTACACTACCTATAGCCTATACTACACTACACTACCTATAGCCTATACTACACTACCTATAGCCTATACTACACTAGCCTATACTACACTACCTATAGCCTATACTACACTACACTACCTATAGCCTATACTACACTACACTACCTATAGCCTATACTACACTACCTATAGCCTATACTACACTACCTATAGCCTATACTACACTACCTATAGCCTATACTACACTACCTATAGCCTATACTACACTACCTATAGCCTATACTACACTACCTATAGCCTATACTACACTACCTATAGCCTATACTACACTACCTATAGCCTATACTACACTACACTACCTATAGCCTATACTACACTACCTATGGCCTATACTACACTACCTATGGCCTATACTACACTACACTATAGCCTATAGCCACTACCTATAGCCTACACACTACACTACCTATAGCCTATATTACACTACACTACCTATAGCCTATACTACACTATCTATAGCCTATACTACACTACCTATAGCCTATACTACACTACACTACCTATAGCCTATGCTACACTACACTACCTATGGCCTATACTACACTACACTACCTATAGCCTATACTTAGCACTACCTATAGCCTATACTGCACTATACTCTATAGCCTATACTACACTACACTAGCCTATAGCCTATACTACACTACCTATAGCCTATACTACACTACACTATAGCCTATACTACACTACACTACCTATGGCCTATACTACTACTACACTACCTATAGCCTATACTACACTACCTATAGCCTATACTACACTACACTACCTATAGCCTATACTACACTACCTATAGCCTATACTACACTACCTATAGCCTATACTACACTACACTACCTATAGCCTATACTACACTACACTACCTATGGCCTATACTACACTACCTACCTATAGCCTATACTACTACTACCTATAGCCTATACTACACTACACTACCTATAGCCTATACTACACTACACACTACCTATAGCCTATACTACACTACCTATAGCCTATACTACACTACCTATAGCCTATACTACCTATAGCCTATACTACACTACCCTATAGCCTATACTACACTACACTACCTATAGCCTAGCCTATACTACACTACTTATAGCCTATACTAAACTACCTATAGCCTATACTACACTACACTACCTATAGCCTATACTACACTACCTATAGCCTATACTACACTACCTATAGTCTATAGTCTACTACACTACCTATAGCCTATACTACACTACCTATAGCCTATACTACACTATAGCCTATACTACACACTACCTATAGCCTATACTACACTACCTATAGCCTATACTACACTACCTATAGCCTATACCTATACTACTACCTATAGCCTATACTACACTACACTACCTATAGCCTATACTACACTACCTATGGCCTATACTACACTACCTACCTATAGCCTATACTACACCTATACTACCTATAGCCTATACTACACTACACTACCTATAGCCTATATTACACTACACTACCTATAGCCTATACTACACTATCTATAGCCTATACTACACTACCTATAGCCTATACTACACTACATAGCTACTACACTACCTATAGCCTATACTACACTACACTACCTATAGCCTATACTACACTACCTATAGCCTATACTACACTACCTATAGCCTATACTACACTACATCTATAGCCTATACTACACTACCTATAGCCTATACTACACTACCTATAGCCTATACTATAGCCACTACACTACCTATAGCCTATACTACACTACCTATAGCCTATACTACACCATCTATAGCCTATACTACACTACCTATAGCCTATACTACACTACCTATAGCCAATACTACACTACACTACCTATAGCCTATACTACACTACCTATAGCCTATACTACACTACACTACCTATAGCCTATACTACACTACACTACCTATAGCCTATACTACACTACCTATGGCCTATACTACACTACACTACCTATAGCCTATACTACACTACACTACCTATAGCCTATACTACACTACACTACCTATAGCCTATACTACACTACACTATATAGCCTATACTACACTACCTATAGCCTATACTACACTACACTACCTATAGCCTATACTACACTACCTATAGCCTATACTACACACTACCTATAGCCTATACTACACTACCTATAGCCTATACCTATAGCCTATACTACACTACCTATAGCCTATACTACACTACCTATAGCCTATACTACACTACCTATAGCCTATACTACACTACACTACCTATAGCCTATACTACACTACACTATAGCCTATACTACCTATAGCCTATACTACTACCTATAGCCTATACTACACTACACTACCTATAGCCTATACTACACTACATAGCCTATACTACCTATATAGCCTATACACTACCTATAGCCTATACTACACACTACCTATAGCCTATACTACACTACTACTATAGCCTATACTACACTACACTACCTATAGCCTATACTACACTACACTACCTATGGCCTATACTACACTACACTACCTATAGCCTATACTACTACACTACCTATAGCCTATACTACACTACCTACTATAGCCTATACACTACCTATAGCCTATACTACACTACCTATAGCCTATACTACACTACCTATAGCCTATACTACACTACACTACCTAGCCTATACTACACTACACTACCTATAGCCTATACTACACTACATAGCTACCTATACCTATAGCCTATACTACACTACCTATAGCCTATACTACACTACCTATAGCCTATACTACACTACCTATAGCCTATATACTACACTACCTATAGCCTATACTACACTACACCTACCTATAGCCTATACTACACTACACTACCTATGGCCTATACTACACTACACTACCTATGGCCTATACTACACTACACTACCTATAGCCTACCTATAGCCTATACTACACTACCTATAGCCTATACTACACTACACTACCTATAGCCTATACTACACTACCTATAGCCTATACTAGCCTATACTACACTACCTATAGCCTATACTACACTACCTATAGCCTATACTACACTACACTACCTATAGCCTATACTACACTACCTATAGCCTATACTACACTACCTATAGCCTATACTACACTACCTATAGCCTATACTACACTACCTACCTAGCCTATACTAAACTACCTATAGCCTATACTACACTACCTATAGTCTATACTACACTACCTATAGCCTATACTACACTACCTATAGCCTATACTACACTACATATATCCTATACTACACTACCTATAGCCTATACTATACTACACTACTACCTATAGCCTATACTACACTACCTATAGCCTATACTACACTACACTACCTATAGCCTATACTACACTACCTATAGCCTATACTACACTACCTATGGCCTATACTACACTACACTACCTATAGCATACTACACTACACTACCTATAGCCTATACTACACCATCTATAGCCTATACTACACTACCTATAGCCTATACTACACTACCTCTAGCCAATACTACACTACACTACCTATAGCCTATACTACACTACACTACCCATAGCCTATACGACACTACACTACCTATAGCCAATACTACACTACACTACCTATAGCCTATACTACATTACCTATAGCCTATACTACACTACACTACCTATGGCCTATACTACACTACACTACCTATGGCCTATACTACACTACCTATAGCCTATACTACACTACCTATAGCCTATACCTATACCTATAGCCTATACTACACTACCTATAGCCTATACTACACTACCTATAGCCTATACTACACTACCTATAGCCTATACTACACTATACTATAGCCTATACTACACTACCTATAGCCTATACTACACTACCTATAGCCTATACTACACTACACCTATAGCCTATACTACCTATACTACACTACTACCTATAGCCTATACTACACTACCTATAGCCTATACTACACTACCTATAGCCTATACTACACTACACTACCTAGCCTATACTACACTACACCTACCTATACTACACTATACCTATAGCCTATACTACACTACACTACCTATAGCCTATACTACACTACACTATAGCCTATAGCCTATACTACACTACACTACCTATAGCCTATACTACACTACCTATAGCCTATACTACACTACCTATAGCCTATACTACACTACACTACCTATAGCCTATACTACACTACACTATAGCCTATACTACACACTACCTATAGCCTATACTACACTACCTATAGCCTATACTACACTACCTATAGCCTATACTACACTACACTACCTATAGCCTATACTACACTACACTACCTATGGCCTATACTACACTACACTACCTATAGCCTATACTACACTACCTATAGCCTATACTACACTACACTACCTATAGCCTATACTACACTACACTACCTATAGCCTATACTACACTACACTACCTATAGCCTATACTACACTACCTATAGCCTATACTACACTACACTATAGCCTATACTACACTACCTATAGCCTATACTACACTACCTATAGCCTATACTACACTACACCTATAGCCTATGGCCTACCCTATAGCCTATACTACACTACACTACCTATAGCCTATACTACACTACCTATAGCCTATACTACACTACCTATAGCCTATACTACACTACACTACCTATAGCCTATACTACACTACACTACCTATAGCCTATACTACACTACCTATAGCCTATACTACACTACCTATGGCCTATACTACACTACACTACCTATAGCCTATACTACACTACACTACCTATAGCCTATACTACACTACATAGCCTACCTATAGCCTATACTACACTACCTATAGCCTACACTACTACTATAGCCTATACTACCTACCTATAGCCTATACACTACACCTATAGCCTATACTACACTACCTATATAGCCTATACTACACTACACTACCTATAGCCTATACTACACTACACTATAGCCTATAGTACTACACTACCTATAGCCTATACTACACTACCTATAGCCTATACTACACTACCTATAGCCTATACTACACTACACTATAGCCTATACTACACTACCTATAGCCTATACTACACTATACCTATACACACTACCTATAGCCTATACACTACATAGCCTATACCACTACCTATAGCCTATACTACACTACCTATAGCCTATATACTACACTACACTACCTATAGCCTATACTACACTACACTACCTATAGCCTATACTACACTACACTATAGCCTATACTACACTACCTATAGCCTATACTACACCATCTTTAGCCTATACTACACTACACTACCTATAGCCTATACTACACCATCTATAGCCTATACTATAGCCACTACACCATCTTTAGCCTGTACTACACTACCTATAGCCTATACTACACTACCTATAGCCTATACTACACTACACTACCTATAGCCTATACTACACTACACTACCTATAGCCTATACTATACTACACTACACTACCTATAGCCTATACTATACTACACTACACTACCTATAGCCTATACTACACTAAACTACCTTTAGCCTATACTACACTATCTATTGCCTATACTACACAAAATTACCTATAGCCTATACTACACTACCTATAGCCTATACTACACTACACTACCTATAGCCTATACTACACTACCTATAGCCTATACTACACTACCTACCTATACCTATACTACACTACCTATAGCCTATACTACACTACACTACCTATAGCCTATACTACACTACCTATAGCCTATACTACACTACCTATAGCCTATACTACACTACACTACCTATAGCCTATACTACACTACACTACCTATAGCCTATACTACACTACAGCCTAGCTACCTATAGCCTATAGCCTATACTACACTACCTATAGCCTATACTACACTACCTATAGCCTATACTACACTACACTACCTATAGCCTATACTACACTACACTACCTATAGCCTATACTACTACACTACCTATAGCCTACACTACTACCTATAGCCTATACTACACTACACTACCTATAGCCTATACTACACTACACTACCTATAGCCTATACTACACTACACTACCTATAGCCTATACTACACTACACTACCTATAGCCTATACTACACACTACCTATAGCCTATACTACACTACCTATAGCCTATACTACACTATCTATAGCCTATACTACACTATCTATAGCCTATACTACACTACCTATAGCCTATACTACACCATCTATAGCCTATACTACACTACCTATAGCCTATACTACACTACCTATAGCCTATACTACACTACACTACCTATAGCCTATACTACACTACCTACCTATAGCCTATACTACACTACACTAGCCTATAGCCTATACCTATAGCCTATACTACTACACTACCTATAGCCTATACTACACTACACTACCTATAGCCTATACTACACTACCTATAGCCTATACTACACTACTATAGCCTATACTACACTACACTACCTATAGCCTATACTACACTACACTACCTATAGCCTATACTACACTACCTATAGCCTATACTACACTACACTACCTATAGCCTATACTACACTACCTATAGCCTATACTACACTACCTATAGCCTATACTACACTACACTACCTATAGCCTATACACACTACCTATAGCCTATACTACACTACCTATAGCCTATACTACACTACCTATAGCCTATACTACACTACACTATAGCCTATAGCCTATACTACACTACCTATAGCCTATACTACACTACCTATAGCCTATACTACACTACACTACCTATAGCCTAGCCTATACTACCTATAGCCTATACCACTATAGCCTATACTACACTACCTATAGCCTATACACTACACTACCTATAGCCTATACTACACTACACTACCTATAGCCTATACTACACTACCTATAGCCTATAGCCTATACTACACTACACTACCTATAGCCTATACTACACTACACTACCTATGGCCTATACTACACACTACCTATGGCCTATACTACTACCTATACTACACTACCTATAGCCTATACTACACTACACTACCTATAGCCTATACTACACTACACCTATAGCTACACTAGCCTATACTACACTACACTACCTATAGCCTATACTACACTACCTATAGCCTATACTACACTACACTACCTATAGCCTATACTACACTACCTATAGCCTATACTACACTACCTATAGCCTATACTACACTACATAGCCTATACCTATACTATAGCCTATACTACACTACCTATAGCCTATACTACACTATACCTACCTATAGCCTATACTACACTACACTACCTATAGCCTATACTACACTACACTACCTATAGCCTATACTACACTACACTACCTATAGCCTATACTACACTACCTATAGCCTATACTACACTACACCTACACTATAGCCTATACTACACTACACCTATAGGCCTATACTACACTACACTACCTATGGCCTATACTACACTACACTACCTATAGCCTATACTACACTACACTACCTATAGCCTATACTACACTACACTACCTATGCCTATACTACACTACACTACCTACTACACTACCTATAGCCTATACTACACTACCTATAGCCTATACTACACTACCTATAGCCTATACTACACTACCTATAGCCTATACTACACTACCTATAGCCTATACTACACTACATCTATAGCCTATACTACACTACCTATAGCCTATACTACACTACACTACCTATAGCCTATACTACACTACACTACCTATAGCCTATACTATACTACACTACACTACCTATAGCCTATACTATACTACACTACACTACCTATAGCCTATACTACACTAAACTACCTTTAGCCTATACTACACTACACTACTATAGCCTATACTACACTACCTATAGCCTACCTATACCTATAGCCTATACTACACTACACTACCTAGCCTATACTACACTACACCTACACTACACTACCTATAGCCTATACTACACTACCTATAGCCTATACTACACTACACTATAGCCTATACTACACTACCTATAGCCTATACTACACTACCTACCTATAGCCTATACTACACTACACTACCTATAGCCTATACTACACTACACTACCTATAGCCTATACTACACTACCTACTATAGCTACACTACACTACCTATAGCCTATACTACACTACACTACCTATAGCCTATACTACACTACACTACCTATAGCCTATACTACACTACCTATAGCCTATACTACACTACCTATAGCCTATATACACTACACTACCTATAGCCTATACTACACTACCTATAGCCTATACTACACTACACTACCTATAGCCTATACTACACTACACTACCTATAGCCTATACTACACTACCTATAGCCTATACTACACTACTACTATAGCCTATACTACACCTATACTACACTACCTATAGCCTATACTACACTACACTACCTATAGCCTATACTACACTACACTACCTATAGCCTACACTACTACCTATAGCTATACTACACTACCTATAGCCTATACTACACTACCTATAGCTATACTACACTACCTATAGCCTATACTACACTACACTACCTATAGCCTATACCTACACTACCTATAGCCTATACTACACTACCTATAGCCTATACTACACTACACTACCTATAGCCTATACTACACTACCTATAGCCTATACTACACTACCTATAGCCTATACTATACACTACCTATAGCCTATACTACACTACCTATAGCCTATACTACACTACACTACCTATAGCCTACTACCTATAGCCTACTACACTATAGCCTATACTACACTACACTACCTATAGCCTATACCTATACCTATACTACACTACCTATAGCCTATACTACACTACACTACCTATAGCCTATACTACACTACACTACCTATAGCCTATACTACACTACCTATAGCCTATACTATACCTATACTAGCCTATACTACACTACCTATAGCCTATACTACACTACCTATAGCCTATACTACACTACCTATAGCCTATACTACACTACCTACCTATGCCTATACTACACTACACTACCTATAGCCTATACTACACTATAGCCTATACTACCTATAGCCTATACTACACTACACTACCTATAGCCTATACTACACTACACTACCTATAGCCTATACTACACTACCTATAGCCTATACTACACTACACTACCTATGGCCTATACTACACTACCTATAGCCTATACTGGCCTATACTACACTACCTATAGCCTATACTACACTACCTATAGCCTATACTACACTACCTATAGCCTATACTACACTACCTATAGCCTATACTACACTACCTATAGCCTATACTACACTACACTACCTATAGCCTATACTACACTACCTATACTACACTACCTATAGCCTATACTACACTACACTACCTATAGCCTATACTACACCTATAGCCTATACTACACTACACTACCTATAGCCTATACTACACTACCTATAGCCTATACTACACTACCTATAGCCTATACTACACTACACTACCTATAGCCTATACTATACTATAGCCTACCTATAGCCTATAGCCTATACACACACTACCTATAGCCTATACTACACTACCTATAGCCTATACTACACTACTATAGCCTATACTACACTACCTATAGCCTATACTACACTACACTACCTATAGCCTATACTACACTACCTATAGCCTATACTACACTACCTATAGCCTATACTACACTACCTATAGCCTATACTACACTACTACTATAGCCTATACTACACTACACTACCTATAGCCTATACTACACTACCTATACTACCTATAGCCTATACTACACTACACTACCTATAGCCTATACTACACTACCTATAGCCTATACTACACTACACTACCTATAGCCTATACTACACTACACTACCTATAGCCTATACTACACTACACTACCTATAGCCTATACTACACTACACTACCTATAGCCTATACTACACTACCTATAGCCTATACTACACTACCTATAGCCTATACTACACTACACTACCTAGCCTATACTACACTACACTACCTATAGCCTATACTACACCTATAGCCTATACTACTACCTATAGCCTATACTACACTACACTACCTATAGCCTATACTACACTACACTACCTATAGCCTATACTACACTACACTACCTATAGCCTATACTACACTACACTACCTATAGCCTATACTACACCTATAGCCTATACTACACTACCTATAGCCTATACTACACTACCTATAGCCTATACTACACTACACTACCTATAGCCTATACTACACTACACTACCTACTAGCCTATACCTATACTACACTACCTATAGCCTATACTACACTACCTATAGCCTATACTACACTACCTAGCCTATACTACCTATATAGCCTACTACACTACCTATAGCCTATACTACACTACCTATAGCCTATACTACACTACCTATAGCCTATACTACACTATCTATACTACACTAGCCTATACTACACTACCTATAGCCTATACCACACTACCTATAGCCTATACTACACTACATTACCTATGGCCTATACTACACTACACTACCTATGGCCTATACTACACTACACTACCTATGGCCTACACTACACTACCTATAGCCTATACTACACTACACTACCTATAGCCTATACTACACTACACTACCTATAGCCTATACTAAACTACCTATAGCCTATACTACACTACACTACATATAGCCTATACTACACTACACTACCTATAGCCTATACTACACTACACTACCTATAGCCTATACTACACTACACTACCTATAGCCTATACTTCACTACCTATAGCCTATACTACACTGTCTATAGCCTATACTACACTATATATAGCCTATACTACACTATCTATAGCCTATAATACACTACCTATAGCCTATACTACACCATCTTTAGCCTATACTACACTACCTATAGCCTATACTACACACTACCTATAGCCTATACTACACTACACTACCTATAGCCTATACTACACTACCTATGGCCTATACTACACTACCCTATGGCCTATACTACACTACACTACCTATAGCCTATACTACACTACCTATATACTACCTATATACACTACACTACCTATAGCCTATACTACACTATCTATAGCCTATACTACACTACCTATAGCCTATACTACACTACCTATAGCCTATACTACCTATAGCCTATACTACACTACACTACCTATAGCCTATACTACACTACCTATAGCCTATACTACACTATAGCCTATAGCCTATACTACACTATACACACTACCTATAGCCTATACTACACTACCTATAGCCTATACTACACTACCTATAGCCTATACTACACTACACCTACCTACCTGGCCTATACTACACTACACTACCTATAGCCTATACTACACTACCTATAGCCTATACTACACTACCTATAGCCTATACTACACTACCTAGCCTATACTACACTACCTATAGCCTATACTATACTACCTATAGCCTATACTACACTACACTAACTATAGCCTATACTACACTACACTACCTATAGCCTATACTACACTACCTATAGCCTAGACTACACTACACTACCTATGGCCTATACTACACTACACTACCTATGGCCTATACTACACTACACTACCTATAGCCTATACTACACTACACTACCTATAACCTATACTACACTACCTATAGCCTATACTACACTACCTATAGCCTATACTACACTACGCTACCTATAGCCTATACTACACTACACTACCTATGGCCTATACTACACTACACTACCTATGGCCTATACTACACTACACTACCTATAGCCTATACTACACTAAACTACCTATAGCCTATACTACACTACAATACCTATACCCTATACTACACTATCTATAGCCTATACTGCACTGTCTATAGCCTATACTACACTACCTATAGCCTATACTACACTACACTACCTATAGCCTATACTACACCACACTACCTATAGCCTATACTACACTACACTACCTATAGCCTATACTACACTACCTATAGCCTATACTACACTGCACCACCTATGGCCTATACTACACTACACTACCTATAGCCTATACTACACTACACTACCTATAGCCTATACTACACTACCTATAGCCTATACTACACTACACCACCTATGGCCAATACTACACTACACTACCTATAGCCTATACCACACTACACTACCTATAGCCTATACTACACTATCTATAGCCTATACTACACTACACTACCTATAGCCTATACTACACTACGCTACCTATGGCCTATACTACACTACACTACCTATGGCCTATACTACACTACACTACCTATACTATGGCCTATACTATACTACACTACACTATAGCCTATACTACACTACACTACCTATAACCTATACTACACTACCTATAGCCTAAACTACACTACCTATAGCCTATACTACACTACACTACCTATAGCCTATACTACACTACCTATAGCCTATACTACACTATCTATAGCCTATACTACACTACCTATAGCCTATACTACACTACCTATAGCCTATACTACACTACACTATAGCCTATACTACACTACACTACCTATGGCCAATACTACACTACACTACCTATGGCCTATACTACACTACACTACCTATAGCCTATACCACACTACACTACCTATAGCCTATACTACACTACCTATAGCCTACACTACACTACACTACATATAGCCTATACTACACTACGCTACCTATGGCCTATACTACACTACACTACCTATGGCCTATACTACACTACACTACCTATAGCCTATACTACACTACACTACCTATAGCCTATACTACACTACACTACCTATGGCCTATAGTACACTACACTACCTATAGCCTATACTTCACTACCTATAGCCTACACTACACTGTCTATAGCCTATACTACACTACCTATAGCCTATACTACACTACACTACCTATAGCCTATACTACACTACACTACCTATAGCCTATACTACACTACCTATAGCCTACACTACACTACATATAGCCTATACTAAACTACCTATAGCCTACACTACACTACCTATAGTCTATACTACACTACCTATAGCCTATACTACACTACCTATAGCCTACACTACCTATAGCCTATACTACACTACACTACCTATAGCCTATACTACACTAAACTACCTTTAGCCTATACTACACTACCTATAGCCTATACTACACTATCTATAGCCTATACTACACAAAATTACCTATAGCCTATACTACGCTACCTATAGCCTATATTACACTATCTATAGCCTATACTACACTAAACTACCTATAGCCTATACTACACTACCTATAGCCTATACTACACTATCTATAGCCTATTCTACACTAAACTACCTATAGCCTATACTACACTACCTATAGCCTATACTACACAACCTATAGCCTATACTACACTACCTATAGCCTATACTACACTACCTATGGCCTATACTACACTACACTACCTATAGCCTATACTACACTACCTATAGCCTATACTACACTACCTATAGCCTATACTACACTACCTATAGCCTATACTACATTTTCTATAGCCTACCTATAGCCTATACTACACTACCTATAGCCTATACTACACTACACTACCTATAGCCTATACTACACTACACTACCTATAGCCTATACTACACTACACTACCTATAGCCTATACTACACTACACTACCTATAGCCTATACTATACTACACTACCTATAGCCTACACTACCTATAGCCTACACTACCTATAGCCTATACTACACTACCTATAGCATATACTACACTACCTATAGCCTATACCACACTATCTATAGCCTATACTACACTACACTACCTATAGCCTATACTACACTACCTATAGCCTATACTGCACTACCTATAGCCTATACTGCACTACCTATAGCCTATACTACACTACCTATAGCCTATACTACACTACCTTTAGCCTGTACTACACTACCTATAGCCTATACTACACTACACTACCTATAGCCTATACCACACTATCTATAGCCTATACTACACTACCTATAGCCTATACTACACTACACTACCTATAGCTTTTCTACACTACACTACCTATAGCTTTTCTACACTACCTATAGCCTATACTACACTACCTATAGCCTATACTACACTACCTATAGCCTACACTGCCTATAGCCTTCACTGCATTAGCTATAACCTACACTACACTAGCTATAGCCTACACTACATATAGTCTACACTGCACTATCTATAGCCTACACTACATATAGTCTACACTACACTATCTATAGCCTACACTATCTATAGTCTACACTACACTAGCTATAGCAACAACCATGTAATCATCATCATAGGTATACACACTACACACTGGTTCATGTGGGGGCTCTGAGTAATAGCTTCTCAGGATTGGGTTTACGTATATACCATAGGGAGTCACAGAGTACAGAAAACGATTGCCATGATTGCAGGGGGGGAAATGTGTCTCATTTTGAAGAAAATGTGTCTCATTTTGAAATGTGCCTCAAATTATAACAGTTTCGGGATTATTATTGGTTCCCTAAGACAAGGTTTCCCAAACTCGGTCCTCGGGGTTAGGGGTCATCGGGGTTAGGGGTTAGGTTAAGGGTTAGGGGTTAGGGTTAGGTTAAGGGTTAGGGTTAGGTTAAGGGTTAGGGGTTAGGGTTAGGTTAAGGGTTAGGGTTAGGTTAAGGGTTAGGGGTTAGGGGTTAAGTTAAGGGTTAGGGGTTAGGGGTTAGGTTAAGGGTTAGGGTTAGGTTAAGGGTTAGGGTTAGGTTAAGGGTTAGGGTTAGGTTAAGGGTTAGGGTATAGGTTAAGGGTTAGGGGTTAGAGGTTAGGTTAAGGGTTAGGGGTTAGGTTAAGGGTTAGAGGTTAGGTTAAGGGTTAGGGTTAGGGGTTAGGTTAAGGGTTAGGGTTAGGGGTTAGGTTAAGGGTTAGGGGTTAGGGGTTAGGTTAAGGGTTAGGGGTTAGGTTAAGGGTTAGGGGTTAGGTTAAGGGTTAGGGGTTAGGGGTTAAGGTTAGGTTAAGGGTTAGGGTTAGGTTAAGGGTTAGGGGTTAGGTTAAGGGTTAGGGGTTAGGTTAAGGGTTAGGGGTTAGGTTAAGGGTTAGGGGTTAGGGGTTAGGTTAAGGGTTAGGGGTTAGGGGTTAGGTTAGGGGTTAGGGTTAGGTTAAGCATTAGGGGTTAGGGGTTAGGTTAAGGGTTAGGGGTTAGGTTAAGGGTTAGGGGTTAGGGGTTAGGTTAAGGGTTAGGGGTTAGGGGTTAGGGGTTAGGTTAAGGGTTAGGGGTTAGGGTTAGGTTAAGGGTTAGGGGTTAGGGGTTAGGTTAAGGGTTAGGGTTAGGTTAAGGGTTAGAGGTTAGGTTAAGGGTTAGGGGTTAGGGTTAGGTTGAGGGTTAGAGGTTAGGGGTTAGGGGTTAGGGTTAGGGTTAGGTTAAGGTTTAGGGTTAGGTTAGGGGTTAGGGTTAGGTTAGGGATTAGGTTAAGGGTTAGGGGTTAGGGTTAGGGTTAGGTTAAGGTTTAGGGTTAGGTTAGGGGTTAGGGTTAGGTTAGGGGTTAGGTTAAGGGTTAGGGGTTAGGGTTAGGTTAGGGGTTAGGGTTAGGTTAAGGGTTAGGGGTTAGGTTAGGGGTTAGGGTTAGGTTAGGGGTTAGGTTAGGGGTTAGGTTAAGGGTTAGGGGTTAGGTTAGGGGTTAGGTTAAGGTTTAGGGGTTAGGTTAAGGGTTAGAGGTTAGGTTAGGGGTTAGGGTTAGGTTAGGGGTTAGGGTTAGGTTAGGGGTTAGGGTTAGGTTAAGGGTTAGGGTTTAGGTTAGGTTAGGGGTTAGGTTAAGGGTTAGGGGTTAGGAGTTACTGGTTAGGGGTTAGGTTAAGGTTTAGGGTTTAGGAGTTATTATTAGGGGTTAGGGTTAGGGTTAGGAGTTAGGGTTAGGGGTTGGGGTTAGCTTAAGGTTTAGGGGTTAGGAGTTAGGGGTTAGGGTTAGGTTAAGGGTTAGGGGTTAGGAGTTAGTGGTTAGGAGTTAGGGGTTAGGAGTTAGGGTCAGGAGTTAGGGTTAGGGGTTAGGGTTAGGTTAAGGTTTAGGGGTTAGGGTTGGGGTTAGGAGTTAGGGTTAGGTTAAGCTTTAGGTGTTAGTAGTTAGAGAAAATAAGATTTTGAATAGGAATCAACTGTTTGTTCCCCACAAGGATAGTAAAACACATGTGTGTGTGTGTTGGTCTTACCTTTACATCTGTCACCTCTGTTCAGAGGAGGTTAGGGTTAGGGACTGATAGGGTGTGGAGGAGGCTGAGGTGACTGATAGGGTGCGGAGGAGGCTGAGGTGACTGATAGGGTGCGGAGGAGGCTGAGGTGACTGATAGGGTGCGGAGGAGGCTGAGGTGACTGATAGGGTGCGGAGGAGGCTGAGGTGACTGATAGGGTGCGGAGGAGGCTGAGGTGACTGATAGGGTGCGGAGGAGGCTGAGGTGACTGATAGGGTGCGGAGGAGGCTGAGGTGACTGATAGGGTGCGGAGGAGGCTGAGGTGACTGATAGGGTGCGGAGGAGGCTGAGGTGACTGATAGGGTGCGGAGGAGGCTGAGGTGACTGATAGGGTGCGGAGGAGGCTGAGGTGACTGATAGGGTGCGGAGGAGGCTGAGGTGACTGATAGGGTGCGGAGGAGGCTGAGGTGACTGATAGGGTGCGGAGGAGGCTGAGGTGACTGATAGGGTGCGGAGGAGGCTAAGGTGACTGAGGCACATCCAGATTTTTACGAGGCTCTTAAAATAAGACCGGCAAGAAGAAATTTACCTTAGCATAGGACTCATAAACCATCTGACAGACAGCAGGAGAGAGAGAGTGGGTGAGCTTCCCAGACTCCTGTCCTGCATGCACTATGAGGAGCAGCAGGGAGGCATTTTGTCCATATCAATCCTGACTGCTCATGATGTGTGAGCGGTGATTCTGCACACCAAACACTTCCTCTGTCCGTCTCGATGTACCACACTGCTATATAAAGTGTTTGCAGAAATCAAATCAAATTGTATTTGTCACATGCTTCGTGAACAACAGGTGTAGACTAACAGTGAAATGCTTCTTTACTGGCCCTTCCCAACAATGAAAAAATGTATATATAAATATATAAAATAAAGGAATAAATGCACGATAAGTAATGATTTCTTGGCTATATAAAATTGTATTTTCAAATTCTGCAAACACTGCTGGTCATAATGCGTGCTGTTCAGGAATCTTGGAAGTCTTGGAAGTCACACACACACTCTCTGTCTGTCTGTCTGTCTGTCTGTCTGTCTGTCTGTCTGTCTGTCTGTCTGTCTGTCTGTCTGTCTGTCTGTCTGTCTGTCTGTCTGTCTGTCTGTCTGTCTGTCTGTCTGTCTGTCTGTCTGTCTGTCTGTCTGTCTGTCTGTCTGTCTGTCTGTCTGTCTGTCTGTCTGTCTGTCTGAGAGTTTATGAGTCCTAGGCTAAGGTAAATTGCTTTTTGCTGGTCTCATTTTATCCACCTTGACAGCATTTCATGCTGTTTTTCTGAAGCAGAGAGAGATGGGGGGGGAGAGGCTTTGTTACAGTACAGACTAATAACCACCACTTGTGCATCTTTTCCTGGTTAGAAAATATACACATTTAAATGGAAAATATGTATTCCATTAACCTTGCAGGCAAAAGGCCATTCTCCAGCATCTCAGTAACAGCAAGGGGAATTGGGGAACACATTAAATTCTATTACTGTTTTAATAAGCTGACAATTGGTTCATTTGCAGGGTCTGAAGTGTAAATGGACTGTTTCATCAGTAGCATCTTAATGGGATGTGCGTGATATGAGCGGCTTAGAGGTGTGGAGGTCCCTGATAAATGGGAGGCTGTTGGGATGTGCGCACACACACACACACACATGGACACACACACACAAGGACACACACACACACACAGGCATAAATACTGACACATGAACACCACAATGTGTTGTGGTAATGGTTGACAGGTGTGAGACTATTGATAGATAATGTCATTCCCTTACCAATATACACTTAGTGGCCAGTTTATTAGGTACACCGCCTGGTTCATGAAATTGGAGTCCCCTGGCCGTGGCTAAAGCGTTGAGGCATTCCATTACTGTTTGATTGAATGTTAGAATGGGCAAAACAAGTGACCTGAGCGACATTTAGCGTGGTATGATCGTCGGTGCCAGGCACGCCGGCTCCAGTATCTCAGAAAACGGACGGCCTCCTGGGTTTTTTCACACACGACAGTGTCTAGGGTTCACCGAGAACGGTGCAACAAACACAAAACATTCAGTCAGCAGCAGTACTGTGGGCGAAAACAGCTCGTTGATGAATCCCGTCTCCTGTTGTGTCATGTTGATGGCAATCAGGATTGGGCATAAGCAGCATGAGTCCCTGGTCCCATCCTGCCTGGTGTCAACGGTACAGGCTAGTGGTGGCGGTGGTGTTACGGGCAATGTTTTCCTGGCACACGTTAGGTCCCTTGATACCAATTGAGCAACGTGTCCATGCCCTGAAGAATCCAGGCTGTTCTGGAGGGGGTCCGACCCGGTACTAGATGGTTGTACCCTAATAAAATGGCCAGTGTGTGTGTGTGTGTGTGTGTGTGTGTGTGTGTGTGTATAAACAGTGTATATATATATATATATATATATATATATATATATATATATATATATATATATATATATATATATATATCACACACACTGTATACAGTTGAAGTCAGAAGTTTACATACACCTTAGCCAAGTACATTTAAACTCAGTTTTTCACAACTCCTGACATTTAATCCTTGTAAAAAAAATCCATGTTTTAGGTCAGTTAGGATCACCACTTTATTTAAATAATGTGAAATGTCAGAATAATAGTAGAGAGAATTATTTATTTTAGCTTTTATTTCTTTCATCACATTCCCAGTGGGTCAGAAGTTTACATACACTCAATTAGTATTTGGTAGCATTGCCTTTAAATTGTTTAACTTGGGTCAAATGTTTCGGGTAGCCTTCCACACGCTTCCCACAATAAGTTGGGTGAATTTTGACCCATTCCTCCTGACAGAGCTGGTATAACTGAGTCAGATTTTAGGCCTCCTTGCTCGCACACGCTTTTTCAGTTCTGCCCACTAATTTTCTATAGGTTTGAGGTCAGGGCTTTGTGATGGCCACTCCAATACCTTGACTTTGTTGTCCTTAAACCATTTTGCCACAACTTTGGAAGTATGCTTGGGGTGTCCATTTAGAAGACCCATTTGCGACCAAGATTTAACTTCCTGACTGATATCTTGAGATGTTACTTCAATATATCCACATAATTTTCCCTCCTCATGATGCCATCTATTTTGTGAAGTGCACCAGTCCCTCCTGCAGCAAAGCACCCCCACAACATGATGCTGCCAACCCCGTGCTTCACGATTGGGATGGTGTTCTTCTGCTTACAAGCCTCCCCCTTTTTCCTCCAAACATAACGATGGTCATTATGGCCAAACAGTTCTGTTTTTGTTTCATCAGACCGGAGGACATTTCTCCAAAAAGTGCAGTTGCAAACCGTAGTCTGGCTTTTTTATGGCGGTTTTGGAGCAGCGGCTTCTTCCTTGCTGAGCAGCCTTTCAGGTTATGTTGATATAGGACTTGTTTTACTGTGGATATAAATACTTTTGTACCTGTTTCCTCCAGCATCTTCACAAGGTCCAAATCAAATCAAATCAAATCAAATTGCTGTTGTTCTGGGATTGATTTCCACTTTTTGCACCAAAGTACGTTCATCTCTAGGAGACAGAACGTGTCTCCTTCCTGAGCGGTATGACGGCTGCATGGTCCCATGGTGTTTATACTTGCGTACTATTGTATGTACAGATGAACGTGGTACCTTCATGCATTTGTAAATTGTTCCCAAGGATGAACCAGACTTGTGGAGATCTACAATTTCCTTTCTGAGGCCTTGGCTGATTTCTTTTGATTTTCCCATGATGTCAAAGCAAAGAGGCACTGAGTTTGAAGGTAGGCCTTGAAATACATCCACAGGTACACCTCCAATTGACTCAAATTATGTCAATTAGCCTATCAGATGCTTTTAAAGCCATGCCATCATTTTCTGGAATTTTCCAAGCTGTTTAAAGACACAGTCAACTTAGTGCATGTAAACTTCTGACCCACTGGAATTGTGATACAGTGAATTATAATTGAAATAATCTGTCTAAACAATTGTTGGAAACATTACTTGTGTCATGCACAAAGTAGATGTCCTAACTGACTTGCCAAAACTATAGTTTGTTAACAAGAAATGTGTGGAGTGGTTGAAAAACGAGTTTTAATGACTCCTATTTAAGTGTATGTAAACTTCCGACTTCAACTGTATGTGAATGTACTGTATGTATATACTGAAAAAAAATACAAACACAACATGTAAAGTGTTGGTCCCATGTTTCATGAGCTGATAGAAATGGCGCCGGAGGAGATGGCCACCGTTTTACGGTCTCCTAACCAATTGTGCTATAATGTGGGGGTTTTTCGCGATATTTGTAAATTATTTTGTACATAATGTTTCTGCAACCGTATCTTACGGAAGAAAAGAGCTTCTGGATATCAGGACAGCGATCACTCACCTCGGATTAGACAAAGAGCTTCTGGATATCAGGACAGCGATCACTCACCTCGGATTAGACAAAGAGCTTCTGGATATCAGGACAGCGATCACTCACCTCGGATTAGACAAAGAGCTTCTGGATATCAGGACAGAGATCACTCACCTCGGATTAGACAAAGAGCTTCTGGATATCAGGACAGCGATCACTCACCTCGGATTAGACAAAGAGCTTCTGGATATCAGGACAGCGATCACTCACCTCGGATTAGACAAAGAGCTTCTGGATATCAGGACAGAGATCACTCACCTCGGATTAGACAAAGAGCTTCTGGATATCAGGACAGCGATCACTCACCTCGGATTAGACTAAGAGCTTCTGGATATCAGGACAGCGATCACTCACCTCGGATTAGACAAAGATTTCTTCAACAACAACAACAGCAGCAAGCAGGACTCACACAATATTCTCCAAACACCCCACAGGGCAGACATCCCAATTATTCGCAAAAAGGAAGCGGCACAGAGGACGAAGAGCCGGATGCCTCGTCCGGACCCACAGAAGACAACTAGGAAAGCTGCCGTTACCATCAATATTACTCACCAGCGTGCAATCATTGGAGAATAAAGTAGACGAGGGAAGATCACAAATATCCTACCAACGGGACATCAAAACCTGTAATATCCTATGCTTCACGGAATCATGGCTGAATGACCACATGGATATTCAGCTAGCGGGATACACGCTGCACAGGCAGGATAGAACAGCACACTCCAGTAAGACGAGGGGGGGGGGTGGTCTGTGCATATTTGTAAACAACAGCTGGTGCATGAAATCTAAGGAAGTCTCTAGATTTTGCTCGCCTGAAGTTGAGTATATTGTGATAAACTGCAGGCCACACTACTTGCCTAGAGAGTTCTCAGCTATACTTTTCGTGGCTGTTTATTTACCACCACAGACAGATGCAGACAGATGCTGGCACTAAGACTGCACTCAGTCAGCTGTATAAGGAAATAAGCAAACAGGAAACCACTCACCCAGAGGCGGCGCTCCTAGTGGCCGGAGACTTTAATGCAGGGAAACTTAAATCAGATCTAACAAATCTCTATCAACTTGTTAAATGTGCAACTAGAGGGAAATTAAATTCTAGATCACCTGTACTCCACACACAGATACACGTACAAAACTCTCCCTTTGGTAAATCCGACCACAACTCTATCCTCCTGATTCCTGCTTACAAGCAAAAATTAAAGAAGTGAAAAAAAAGGATCAGATGCTAAACTACAGGACTGCTTTGCTATCACAGACTGGAACATGTTCCGGTATTCTTCCGATTACATTGAGGAGTACACCACATCAGTCACTGGCTTTATCAATAAGTGCATTGAGGACGTCGTCCCCACAGTGACTGTACGTACATACCCCAACCAGAAGCCATGGATTACAGGCAACATTCGCACTGAGCTAAAGGGTAGAGCTGCCGCTTTCAAGGTGCGGGACACTAACCCGGAAGCTTACAAGAAATCCCGCTATGCCCTGCGATAAACCATCAAACAGGCAAAGCGTCAATACAGGGCTAAGATTGAATCATACTACACCGGCTCCGACGCTCGTCGGATGTGGCAGGCTTGCAAACTATTACAGACTACAAAGGGAAGCACAGCCATGAGCTGCCCAGTGACACGAGCCTACCAGAAGAGCTAAATCACTTCTATGCTCGCTTCGAGGCAGACAACACTGAGGCATGAATGAGAGCACGACTGTGTGATTACGCTCTCCGTAGCCGACGTGAGAAATACCTTTAAACAAGTCAACATACACAAGGCTGCGGGGCCAGACGGATTACCAGGACATGTGCTCCGGGCATGTACTGACCAACTGGCAGGTGTCTTCACTGACATTTTCATCATGTCCCTGATTGAGTCGGTAATACCAACATGCTTCAAGCTGACCACCATAGTCCCTGTGAGTGCTACTACAGACCCGTAGCACTCACGTCCGTAGCCATGAAGTGCTTTGAAAGGCTGGTAATGGCTCACATCAACACCATTATCCTAGAAACCCTAGACCCACTCCAATTTGCATACCCCCCAACCAGATCCACAGATGATGCAATATCTATGGCACTCCGCAATGCCCTTTCGCACCTGGATAAAAGGAACACCTATGTGAGAATGCTGTTCATTGACTACAGCTCAGCGTTCAACACCATAGTACCCTCAAAGCTCATCACCAAGCTAAGGATCCTGGGAATAAACACCTCCCTCTGCAACTGGATCCTGCGTGCTCAGTCCCCTCCTGTACTCCCTGTTCACCCACGACTGCAGGGCCAGGCACGACTCCAACACCATCATTAAGTTTGCATCATTAAGTTTGCAGACGACACAACAGTGGTAGGCCTGATCACCGACAACGACGAGACAGCCTATAGGGAGGAGGTCAGAGACCTGGCCGGGTGGTGCCAGAATAACAATAACTATCTATAACTATCTATAACTAAATAATAACTATCCCTCAACGTAACCAAGACTAAGGAGATGATTTCGGACTACAGGAAAAGGAGCACCGAGCACGTGCCCATTCTTATCGACGGGGCTGTAGTGGAAGAGGTTGAGAGCTTCAAATTCCTTGGTGTCAACATCAACAATGAACTAGATTGGTCCAAACACACCAAGACAGTCGTGAACATGCCACGACAAAGCCTATTCCCCCTCAGGAAACAAAAAAAGATTTGGCATGGGTCCTGAGATCCTCAAAAGGTTCTACAGTTGCAACATCGAGAGCACCCTGACCGGTTGCATCACTGCCTGGTACTGCAATTGCTTGCCCTCCGACCGCAAGGCACTTTCAGTGGGTAGTGCGTACGGCCCAGTACATCACTGGGGCAAAGCTGCCAGCCATCCAAGACCTCTACACCAGGCACTGTCAGAGGAAGGCCCTAAAAATTGTCAAAGACCCCAGCCACCCCAGTCATAGACTGTTTTCTCTACTACCGCATGGCAAGCGGTACCGGAGTGCCAAGTCTAGGACAAAAAGGCTTCTCAACAGTTTTTACCCCCAAGCCATAAGACTCCTGAACAGGTAATCAAATGGTTACCCGGACTATTTGCATTGTGTGCCTCCCCCCAAAACCCCTCTTTTACGCTGCTGCTACTCTCTGTTTATCTTATATGCATAGTCACTTTAACTATACATTCATGTACATACTACCTAATTGGCCCGACCAACCAGTGCTCCCGCACATTGGCCAACCCGGGCGATCTGCATTGTGTCCCACCACCCGCCAACCCCTCTTTTTACGCTTCTGCTACTCTCTGTTCATCATATATGCATAGTCACTTTAACGATACCTACATGTACATACTACCTCAATCAGCCTGACTAACAGGTGTCTGTATATAGCATACCTTTTTTCGCACCATTGGTTAGAGCCTATAAGTAAGCATTTCACTGTAAGGTTGTATTCGGCGCACGTGACAAATAAACTTTGATTTAATTTGAAATAAAAGATTCCTGAAATTTTCCATATGTACAAAAATCTTATTTTCTCTCTAATGTTGTGCACAAATTTGTTTACATCCCTGTTAGTGAACATTTCTCCTTTTCCAAGATAATACATTAATCTGACAGGTGTGGCATATCAAGAAGCTGATTGAACAGCATGATCTTTACACAAGAACTACTGCCAAATTATTTTAAACATCTTTGAATGTGGCTTATGGTAGAGAAATTAACATTAAATTCTCTGGCGAAAGCCCAGGTGGACATTCCTGCAGTCAGCATGCCAATTGTGCGCTCCCTCAAGACTTAAGACATCTGTGGAATTGTGTTGTGTCACAAAATTGCACATTTTAGAGTGGCCTTTTATTGTCCCTAGCACAAGGCGCACCTTTGTAATGATCATCCTGTTTAATCAGCTTCTTGATGTGCCACACCTGTCAGGTGGATGGATGCTCCCCCCCCTAAAATAAAAATCGAAAGGAAGTTTGTTCTGAAATGTCTGTCCTATATCTGAGAGATATAAGGAAGATAAGAAAGATAAGAAAGATACGGAAGATAAGGAAGATAAGAAAGATAAGGACGATAAGGTAGATAAGAAAGATAAGGAAACCCCTTAGTTTTGGCACTAAACAGCCTCCAAATACCTTGAAGAGGTACCGGGGGACCCTCAGACAAGTCTTGTGAGGCCTGTGGGCGTCCTAGAGAAGCCTGTGGGCATCCAAGTAACATTTACATGTTCGTGAGAGTCTCATCCTTCCAAAGAGGGGTCATATTAGTGTGTAGGTCAAACCGTTCGGATGCTACAGGCGATTTTGTGAGAAGACCAATTTTCGGCATGTCTCATGGTCTGACAAACTCCACTCTAGCTCTGTCACCTTTCACCGCAGATGCAAAATTGCGACATTGGTGGATGTGGTGGATTGACACAGATCCAATGTAACAAAAACAACAACAACATCTCTCTAGCTTAAATTAACAGATTTTGGGGGGATTTTTTATTATGCTAATTAGATTTCCACGGGGGCGCGGACATCGACCTTAGAGTTTCAATATTTTGTCTTGCCCATTCACCCTCTGAATGGCACACATACACACTCCATGTCTCAGTTGTCTTAAAACTATTTCTTTATCCTGTCTCCTCCTCTTCACCTACACTGACTGAAGTGGATTTAACATCAATAAGGGATCATAGCTTTCACCTGGATTCACCTGGTCAGTCTATGTCATGGAAAGAACAGGTGTTCCTAAGGTTTTGTACACTCAGTGTATACTAAGGTATAAATCCTGTACGTTATTATTTCATAATAGAGTCTTATCTACTGAGGCTTTGTGTTTTCTGTCATCAGCAGCATCCCTTGTCTTATCTAGCAGAGAATGACCCATGTTGAATCTGTTTCTATGATGAATCTGTTTTGGCTATCATTGATATGAAGTTGGAAGAAAAATGACCTACATCTACTAATATCGCTGTCTCGGCCTTGGGCTATTTATTTTGATTGAGTGGCCCCCAATAGGGAGCAGTGAGAGAGATCCGATCAGCTTGTGTCTCCTGTTGCTGTCTGTTGCTCTGTTGCTGTCTATTGCTCTGTTGCCGTCTTTTGCTCTGTTGCTGTCTATTGCTCTGTTGCTGTCTGTTGCTCTGTTGCTGTCTACTGCTGTCTGTTGCTGTCTACTGCTATGTTGCTGTCTACTGCTCTGTTGCTCTGTTGCTGTCTATTGCTCTGTTTCTGTCTGTTGATATGTTGCTCTGTTGCTGTGTTTGCTGTCTGTTGCTCTGTTGCTGTCTATTGCTCTGTTGCTGTCTGTTGCTCTGTTGCTGTCTACTGCTCTGTTGCTGTCTACTGCTCTGTTGCTGTCTGTTGCTCTGTTGCTGTCTACTGCTGTCTGTTGCTGTCTACTGCTCTGTTGCTGTCTGTTGATCTGTTTCTGTCTACTGCTCTGTTGCTGTCTGTTGCTCTATTGCTGTCTATTGCTCTATTGCTGTCTATTGCTCTGTTGCTGTCTGTTGCTCTGTTGCTGTGTTTGCTGTCTGTTGCTCTGTTGCTCTGTTGCTGTCTGTTGCTCTGTTGCTGTGTTTGCTGTCTGTTGCTCTGTTGCTGTGTTTGCTGTCTGTTGCTGTCTGTTGCTCTGCTGCTGTGTTTGCTGTCTGTTGCTGTCTGTTGCTGTCTGTTGCTGTGTTTGCTGTCTGTTGCTGTGTTGCTCTGTTGCTGTCTGTTGCTCTGTTGCTGTGTTTGCTGTCTGTTGCTGTCTGTTGCTCTGTTGCTGTGTTTGCTGTCTGTTGCTGTCTGTTGCTCTGTTGCTGTGTTTGCTGTCTGTTGCTGTGTTGCTCTGTTGCTGTGTTTGCTGTCTGTTGCTCTGTTGCTGTGTTTGCTGTCTGTTGCTCTGTTGCTGTGTTTGCTGTCTGTTGCTGTCTGTTTCTCTGTTGCTGTGTTTGCTGTCTGTTGCTGTCTGTTGCTCTGTTGCTGTGTTTGCTGTCTGTTGCTCTGTTGCTGTGTTTGCTGTCTGTTGCTGTCTGTTGCTCTGTTGCTGTGTTTGCTGGCTGTTGCTGTCTGTTGCTGTGTTCGCTGTCTGTTGCTCTGTTGCTCTGTTGATGTGTTTGCTGTCTGTTGCTGTCTGTTGCTCTGTTGCTGTGTTTGCTGTCTGTTGCTGTGTTTGCTGTCTGTTGCTGTGTTTGCTGTCTGTTGCTGTCTGTTGCTCTGTTGCTGTGTTTGCTGTCTGCTGCTGTCTGTTGCTCTGTTGCTGTGTTTGCTGTCTGTTGCTGTGTTGCTCTGTTGCTGTGTTTGCTGTCTGTTGCTCTGTTGCTGTGTTTGCTGTCTGTTGCTCTGTTGCTGTGTTTGCTGTCTGTTGCTCTGTTGCTGTGTTTGCTGTCTGTTGCTGTCTGTTGCTCTGTTGCTGTGTTTGCTGTCTGTTGCTCTGTTGCTGTGTTTGCTGTCTGTTGCTCTGTTGCTGTGTTTGCTGTCTGTTGCTCTGTTGCTGCCTGTTGCTCTGTTGCTGTGTTTGCTGCCTGTTGCTCTGTTGCTGTGTTTGCTGCCTGTTGCTCTGTTGCTGTGTTTGCTGCCTGTTGCTCTGTTGCTGTGTTTGCTGTCTGTTGCTCTGTACCAAAGAGAGATTGCCATGTTTGTATAATACAGAAGCCGCTTTGATATGTGAATCATAGATACAGGAGAAAAAAGTGAATGAGAGACGGAAAAGAAGAACTGAGGTATGTCATTCGAACTGTTTTGCCTGCATCCTATCAAACTGCCTTTTTTTAAAGAGTAAATGATGTCACACATTCCTGCGGTCTTTATTTCTAAGTGTGGGACCTAGGAGGTTTGTCTTCCCAAGATGCAGAGAGAGGGTTATTATTCCTGCTGTGATGGATTGTATTGGTGTTTTTTGTCTCTCTCTTCTCGGATGCAGGGAGGCTACCTGGCTGTATGTGGGCTCGGATGCTGGTGCGGGGGACTGTGACACGGCTACCGCTCTTTAGGGACAGGCCAGCTCATGGGCACAGCTGGGTGATTCCTCACGAAACTAGAACAAAACAAGATCATGATTTTGGGGGATTTTCACAAAATGTAATCGATACTGCCATACCAAGCAAAAGGGCAGTAACTGCTTGTTGAGTGTATCTGAGAAGAATGGATTTCAGGTTTTTACATCGTTTGGCCAAATTAATTGTAGGCAGATCAGTGGAAATGTGCTTATCTGTTGTCTTACTCTGAGGTAACGTTTGATTCATATTGACCCTGACCTCTGACATGAACTTTGACCCTAGACGACAGTTACTGTCGTCTTGCTTTTGGTACACCCACTAGAATACGTTTCCATGATGATTTTTTTTTTTTAACACAAACTTCTGTTCATAAAATGTAGTTGTATGTGGCTCTCAGTTTCGTATAGTTTTATACTTGTATCAGCGAATAACAATAAATAAAACCATGGTAAACCGTAGACACTGCAGCCCAAAGCTTAGTGAAGCCAAGGTAAAAGGCCCTAACTGACACGTGATGGCACTTACTGCTTTTTCCCCTTGGTTTTACTGTACATTTTTGCAGTTAATGTAAACATCACCTCCCATTTTCACCATAACCCAGACACAATGGAGGCAGGATATTTGTCCACATGATAAGAGTATGTATCTAATGTAACGAGAATGGCATTAACACATGTTTTACCGAATGTGCAGTTACTACTCTTTTGCTTGGTAGGGCAGACTAGAAGGGTCCTTTGGAGGAAGGATTTTTGACATATATATTTGACATTTGTATCTTAAAAAGCATTAATAGAAAATAATTAATGGGGCAGTGCAGTTAAAAAACAGATTTTTCTATTAAGGTCAAAATGACACTGAAATGATGATAATGCCTTTTGTGTAAGAGCTGTTTGAAAAATAATGTCTGGAATTTTAGCGTGATTAGGTAGGCTGGAACTTTTGGTCTACATCATGTCACAGTGTGATCTGATTACAATAGACCAATGACTGTTCATCGGGGTACGGGGGTGGGCTCTAGAAAGACCAGGAAGCTCAGGGAAATAAGTGATTAATAATAATAATTTTATTTTCTTTAAAGGTCCAATATACAGAAATCGCTCGACCATTTCATGCTTACAAAAATTTGAATCGTTTGCCTAATTTCATTTTATGTGACAAAATAAGCAATGTATAATGTAGAGACAATCATTGTGCCATTTAAACCACTGTGAAAATCTTTTAAATTACCCCAAAATATTGTATTTTCAGCTGTTTTGAAGCTGGGGTACAAAACTGAAACTAAAATACACAGAACCGAAACAGCAGAACGGGAAGCATAGAAATGGCACACGTAGAACAGATCTACCGCGTCTTATACTTGCTTTCAATAAGAGTGACGGGTCTATAATCCACATTTCTATGTGAATTTGGGTCGGGGCTCCCAAAAAGTTACATATTGGACCTTTAAATGAACACATACAGTAATTTATTAGACATACAACGATGATTATCAAAATAAAATTACAAAGACTGCATGAGGGCTTTAATTGAAATATGATAATATGATTTATTTTTATATTCCACATTTTTTTGGCACCTTTTTCTTTGTGGTTGAAGAAAATATATTCTAGGGGTTTATCAAAGTTCTAGAGTGGGGATCTCTGCTAGTTGTAAAGTTCCAGAGTGGGGTTCTCTGCTAGTTGTAAAGTTCCAGAGTGGGGTTCTCTGCTAGTTGTAAAGTTCCAGAGTGGGGATCTCTGCTAGTTGTAAAGTTCCAGAGTGGGGATCTCTGCTAGTTGTAAAGTTCCAGAGTGGGGATCTCTGCTAGTTGTAAAGTTCCAGAGTGGGGATCTCTGCTAGTTGTAAAGTTCCAGAGTGGGGATCTCTTCTAGTTGTAAAGTTCCAGAGTGGGGATCTCTTCTAGTTGTAAAGTTCCAGAGTGGGGATCTCTGCTAGTTGTAAAGTTCCAGAGTGGGGATCTCTGCTAGTTGTAAAGTTCCAGAGTGGGGATCTCTGCTAGTTGTAAAGTTCCAGAGTGGGGATCTCTTCTAGTTGTAAAGTTCCAGAGTGGGGATCTCTGCTAGTTGTAAAGTTCCAGAGTGGGGATCTCTGCTAGTTGTAAAGTTCCAGAGTGGGGATCTCTGCTAGTTGTAAAGTTCCAGAGTGGGGATCTCTGCTAGTTGTAAAGTTCCAGAGTGGGGATCTCTGCTAGTTGTAAAGTTCCAGAGTGGGGATCTCTGCTAGTTGTAAAGTTCCAGTTCAGTGAAAATGTTGTATCATATTGTACAACAGCTGATGAAACTACTGTAACACTGTAAAAGTGTGAAAACATTTGATCAGTGTTATATCTTGATAGTTGTTGGTTAAAATTACAATTT
This sequence comes from Oncorhynchus tshawytscha, assembly GCF_018296145.1. Classification (NCBI taxonomy): domain Eukaryota; kingdom Metazoa; phylum Chordata; class Actinopteri; order Salmoniformes; family Salmonidae; genus Oncorhynchus; species Oncorhynchus tshawytscha. The sequence goes on along the minus strand of NC_056458.1, from coordinate 43,787,669 downwards.
ACACAGGACCTTTGAATTATCCTGTTTGCATGGGCCGCTGGAGTTTCGGCTTGCCTGGTGATATCACCAGGTGGCAAATTGGTTAATAGACCAATAACAAAGAGTTCCAAGCCTCTCTGCCAATAACATCTAGTTTTAAATTTTCCCCTCCCCACTGAGGCCACTCCCAGACAGTCCTAGCAAAAAAATTCCATATCAAAGTTTTTTTCTAAAAAGCATTTTTATATCTTATTTGAAAAGAAAACTGTTACAGGTACTTACTTAATCGTTGTTCATAAATTATTTGATATTGATATAAAAACAGCTGCATTGGGCCTTTAAAATTACGGCCCATTTTATACAGAGAAATTGGCATAGTAGGGACTGGGGCGATACCAGTATCGCAATATTTTTTCCATGGCAAAAATGAAAACAAGAAATAATCCAAACTTGTTGGTCCTGTAAAAACTTGCTCTATGTAAAATAGTGTGTGCTATAGCTTGTAAAATAAATAAATATGACACTGGATGACAGCATGATGTGTATTTCCATCATTAGGGCTGTTTTCCTAAAGAATTTATAGTCGCTTAGTGTTTTGTTTCCTTGTATCGCTATGTGTATTTATTAGGGATCCCCATTAGTTCCTGCCAAGGCAGCAGCTACTCTTCCTGGGGTACAAACACATTAAGACACTTATATTACACATAAAACAAAAGATAAAACAGTACATCAGATAACATTACTACACCACTACATATATACAACACAACATGTAGAATACCACCATACAACAATATTACAATGTACGTGTGTGTAGAGTGCAGGTGGTAGAGTGTGTGTCTGTTCCTGTGTGTGTATGTGTGTGTCTGTTCCTGTGTGTGTATGTGTGTGTCTGTTCCTGTGTGTGTCTGTTCCTGTGTGTGTATGTGTGTGTCTGTTCCTGTGTGTGTATGTGTGTGTCTGTTCCTGTGTGTGTATGTGTGTGTCTGTTCCTGTGTGTGTATGTGTGTGTCTGTTCCTGTGTGTGTCTGTTCCTGTGTGTGTATGTGTGTGTCTGTTCCTGTGTGTGTATGTGTGTGTCTGTTCCTGTGTGTGTATGTGTGTGTCTGTTCCTGTGTGTGTATGTGTGTGTCTGTTCCTGTGTGTGTCTGTTCCTGTGTGTGTCTGTTCCTGTGTGTGTATGTGTGTGTCTGTTCCTGTGTGTGTATGTGTGTGTCTGTTCCTGTATTTGTATCTCTTCACAGTCCCCACTGTTCCATAAGGTGTATTTTTATCTGTTGTTTAAATCTGATTCTACTGCTTCCATCAGTTACCTGATGTGGAATAGACTTCCATGTAGTCATGGCTCTATGTAGTACTGTGGAATAGACTTCCATGTAGTCATGGCTCTATGTAGTACTGTGGAATAGACTTCCATGTAGTCATGGCTCTATGTAGTACTGTGGAATAGAGTTCCATGTAGTCATGGCTCTATGTAGTACTGTGGAATAGACTTCCATGTAGTCATGGCTCTATGTAGTACTGTGGAATAGAGTTCCATGTAGTCATGGCTCTATGTAGTACTGTAGAATAGACTTCCATGTAGTCATGGCTCTATGTAGTACTGTGGAATAGAGTTCCATGTAGTCATGGCTCTATGTAGTACTGTGGAATAGAGTTCCATGTAGTCATGGCTCTATGTAGTACTGTGGAATAGAGTTCCATGTAGTCATGGCTCTATGTAGTACTGTGGAATAGACTTCCATGTAGTCATGGCTCTATGTAGTACTGTGGAATAGACTTCCATGTAGTCATGGCTCTATGTAGTACTGTAGAATAGACTTCCATGTAGTCATGGCTCTATGTAGTACTGTGGAATAGAGTTCCATGTAGTCATGGCTCTATGTAGTACTGTAGAATAGAGTTCCATGTAGTAATGGCTCTATGTAGTACTGTGGAATAGAGTTCCATGTAGTCATGGCTCTATGTAGTACTGTGGAATAGAGTTCCATGTAGTCATGGCTCTATGTAGTACTGTGGAATAGAGTTCCATGTAGTCATGGCTCTATGTAGTACTGTGGAATAGAGTTCCATGTAGTCATGGCTCTATGTAGTACTGTGGAATAGAGTTCCATGTAGTAATGGCTCTATGTAGTACTGTGGAATAGAGTTCCATGTAGTAATGGCTCTATGTAGTACTGTGGAATAGAGTTCCATGTAGTCATGGCTCTATGTAGTACTG